>NW_024037467.1:0-29999 GCF_015832195.1 Motacilla alba alba
ACCTGCAGGCCCCTGGTCGCTGCCGGCTTTTGTTTTGGAGAAGTCCGGCAAAGTTTACCAATTGCTGGCTCACAGCGCCCCTAAAGGCGGGGCAAGTTGCCGCCAATTTTGGCCATTTTCAGCAAGAAAAAGCTGCCATCCTCAGAGGTTCCTGGGTATCAGATGAAAGCTGGCTTTCGAGGCTTTAACCCCATGCAGGCCCCTGGTCGCTGCAGGCTTTTATTCTTGAGAAAACCGGTAAAAATTTCCAATTGGTGTTTAACAGTGCCCCTAAAGATGTGGCAAGTTGCCGCCAACTTTGGAAGATTTCTGCAGGAAAAAGGCGTCATCCCCGCAGGGTCCTGGTTATCAGATGAAAGCTGGCTTTCGGGGCTTTTACCCCGTGCAGCCCCCTGGTTGCTACCGGCTTTTGTTCTTGAGAAATCCGGCAAAGTTTGCTAATTGCTGTCTTACAGCACCCCCTACAGGGGGGGCAAGTTACCAGCAATTTTGTTCATTTTCCGTGGAAAAAAATCACCATCCCCCCAGGGTCCTGGGTATCAGATGAAAGCTGGCTTTCGGGGCTTTTACCCCATGCAGGCTCCTGGTCGCTGCTGGCTTTTATTCTTGAGAAAACCGGTAAAAATTTCCAATTGCTGCCTCACTGCACCCCCTACATGCGGGGCAAGTTGCCGCCAATTTTGAATATTTTTGTGTCGGAAAATGGCGCCATCCCGCGAGGCTCCTGGGTACGAGATGAAAGCTGGCTTTCGGGGCTTTAACCACCGGCAGGCCCCTGGTCGCTGCCGGCTTTTGTTTTGGAGAAGTCCGGCAAAGTTTACCAATTGCTGGCTCACAGCGCCCCATACAGGCGGGGCAAGTTGCCGCCAATTTTGGATATTTTCAGCAAGAAAAAGCTGCCATCCACCAAGGGTCCTGGGTATCAGATGAAAGCTGGCTTTCGAGGCTTTAACCCCATGCAGTCCCCTGGTCGCTGCCGGCTTTTGTTTTGGAGAAATCCGGCAAAGTTTTCGAATTGTTGTCTTACAGCACCCCCTACAGGCGCGGCAAGTTACCAGCAATTTTGTTCATTTTCCGTGGAAAAAAATCACCATCCACCCAGGCTCCTGGGTATCAGATGAAAGCTGGCTTTCGGGGCTTTAACCCCATGCAGGCTCCTGGTCGCTGCCAGGTTTTGTTTTGGAGAAATCCGACAAAGTTTTCCAGTTGCTGCCTCACAGCGCCCCTAAAGGCGGGGCAAGTTGCCGCCAATTTTGGCCATTTTCCATGGGAAACAGGCGCCATCCCGCCAGGGTCCTGGGTATCAGATGAAAGCTGGCTTTCGGGGCTTTTACCACCTGCAGGCCCCTGGTCGCTGCCGGCTTTTGTTTTGGAGAAATCCGGCAAAGTTTTCCAGTTGCTGCCTCACAGCACCCCCTACAGGCAGGGCAAGTTGCCTCCAATTTTGGATATTTTTGTAGGAAAATGGCGCCATCCCGCGAGGCTCCTGGGTATCAGATGAAAGCTGGCTTTCGGGGCTTTAACGACCTGCTGCTCCTGGTCGCTGCCGGCTTTTGTTTTGGAGAAATCCGGCAATGTTTACCACTTGCTGCCTCAAAGCGCCCCATACAGGCGGGGCAAGTTGCCACCAATTTTGGCCATTTTCAGCAAGAAAAAGCTGCCATCCACCAAGGGTCCTGGGTACCAGATGAAAGCTGGCTTTCGGGGATTTAACCCCATGCAGGCCCCTGGTCGCTGCTGGCTTTTATTCTTGAGAAAACCGGTAAAAATTTCAAATTGGTGTTTAACTGCGCCACTAAAGATGAGGCAAGTTGCCGCCAACTTTGGAAATTTTCTGCAGGAAAAAGGCGTCATCCCCGCAGGGACCTGGGTATCAGATGAAAGCTGGCTTTCGGGGCTTTTACCCCATGCAGGCCCCTGGTCGCTGCCGGCTTTTGTTTTGGAGAAATCCGGCAACGTTTGCCAATTGCTGCCTCACAGCGCCCCCTACAGGCGGGGCAAGTTGCCGCCAATTTTGGCCATCTTCCGTGGGAAAAAGGTGCCGTGCCCCCAGGGTCCTGGGTATCAGATGAAAGCTGGCTTTCCGGGCTTTAACCTCATGCAGGCTCCTGGTCGCTGCTGGCTTTTATTCTTGAGAAAACCGGTAAAAATTTCCAATTGGTGTTTAACAGCGCCCCTGAAGATGAGGCAAGTTGCCCCCAACTTTGGAAATTTTCCGCAGGAAAAAGGCGTCATCCCCGCAGGGTCCTGGGTATCAGATGAAAGCTGGCTTTCGGGGCTTTTACCCCATGCAAGCCCCTGGTTGCTGCCGGCTTTTGTTTTGGAGAAATCCGACAAAGTTTTCCAGTTGCTGCCTCACAGCGCCCCCTACAGGCAGGGAAAACTGCTGGATCTTTTGGCCATTGTCCATGGGAAAATGGCGCTATCCCGCCAGGGTCCTGGGTATCAGATGAAAGCTGGCTTTCGAGGCTTTAACCCCATGCAGTCCCCTGGTCGCTGCCGGCTTTTGTTTTGGAGAAATCCGGCAAAGTTTTCGAATTGTTGTCTTACAGCGCCCCCTACAGGCGGGGCAAGTTGCCACCAATTTTGTTCATTTTCCGCGGGAAAAAAATCACCATGACCCCAGGGTCCTGGGTACCAGATGAAAGCTGGCTTTCGGAGCTTTAACCCCATGCAGGCCCCTGGTCGCTGCAGGCTTTTATTCTTGAGAAAACCGGTAAAAATTTCCAATTGGTGTTTAACAGTGCCCCTGAAGATGTGGCAAGTTGCCGCCAACTTTGGAAGATTTCTGCAGGAAAAAGGCGTCATCCCCGCAGGGTCCTGGTTATCAGATGAAAGCTGGCTTTCGGGGCTTTTACCCCGTGCAGCCCCCTGGTTGCTACCGGCTTTTGTTCTTGAGAAATCCGGCAAAGTTTGCTAATTGCTGTCTTACAGCACCCCCTACAGGCGGGGCAAGTTACCAGCAATTTTGTTCATTTTCCGTGGAAAAAAATCACCATCCCCCCAGGGTCCTGGGTATCAGATGAAAGCTGGCTTTCGGAGCTTTAACCCCATGCAGGCCCCTGGTCGCTGCAGGCTTTTATTCTTGAGAAAACCGGTAAAAATTTCCAATTGGTGTTTAACAGTGCCCCTAAAGATGTGGCAAGTTGCCGCCAACTTTGGAAGATTTCTGCAGGAAAAAGGCGTCATCCCCGCAGGGTCCTGGTTATCAGATGAAAGCTGGCTTTCGGGGCTTTTACCCCGTGCAGCCCCCTGGTTGCTACCGGCTTTTGTTCTTGAGAAATCCGGCAAAGTTTGCTAATTGCTGTCTTACAGCACCCCCTACAGGCGGGGCAAGTTACCAGCAATTTTGTTCATTTTCCGTGGAAAAAAATCACCATCCACCCAGGCTCCTGGGTATCAGATGAAAGCTGGCTTTCGGGGCTTTAACCCCATGCAGGCTCCTGGTCGCTGCCAGCTTTTGTTTTGGAGAAATCCGACAAAGTTTTCCAGTTGCTGCCTCACAGCGCCCCTAAAGGCGGAGCAAGTTGCCGCCAATTTTGGCCATTTTCCATGGGAAACAGGCGCCATCCCGCCAGGGTCCTGGGTATCAGATGAAAGCTGGCTTTCGGGGCTTTTACCACCTGCAGGCCCCTGGTCGCTGCCGGCTTTTGTTTTGGAGAAATCCGGCAAAGTTTTCCAGTTGCTGCCTCACAGCACCCCCTACAGGCAGGGCAAGTTGCCTCCAATTTTGGATATTTTTGTAGGAAAATGGCGCCATCCCGCGAGGCTCCTGGGTATCAGATGAAAGCTGGCTTTCGGGGCTTTAACGACCTGCTGCTCCTGGTCGCTGCCGGCTTTTGTTTTGGAGAAATCCGGCAATGTTTACCACTTGCTGCCTCAAAGCGCCCCATACAGGCGGGGCAAGTTGCCACCAATTTTGGCCATTTTCAGCAAGAAAAAGCTGCCATCCACCAAGGGTCCTGGGTACCAGATGAAAGCTGGCTTTCGGGGATTTAACCCCATGCAGGCCCCTGGTCGCTGCTGGCTTTTATTCTTGAGAAAACCGGTAAAAATTTCCAATTGGTGTTTAACTGCGCCACTAAAGATGAGGCAAGTTGCCGCCAACTTTGGAAATTTTCTGCAGGAAAAAGGCGTCATCCCCGCAGGGACCTGGGTATCAGATGAAAGCTGGCTTTCGGGGCTTTTACCCCATGCAGGCCCCTGGTCGCG
Organism: Motacilla alba alba; assembly: GCF_015832195.1. Lineage (NCBI taxonomy): Eukaryota > Metazoa > Chordata > Aves > Passeriformes > Motacillidae > Motacilla > Motacilla alba. The sequence goes on from NW_024037467.1 coordinate 4,213, forward strand.
GCCGGCTTTTGTTTTGGAGAAATCCGGCAACGTTTGCCAATTGCTGCCTCACAGCGCCCCCTAGAAGCGGAGCAATTTGCCGCCAACTTTGGAAATTTTCCGCAGGAAAAAGGCGTCATCCCCGCAGGGTCCTGGGTATCAGATGAAAGCTGGCTTTCGGGGCTTTTACCCCATGCAGGCCCCTGGTTGCTGCCGGCTTTTGTTTTGGAGAAATCCGACAAAGTTTTCCAGTTGCTGGCTCACAGCGCCCCCTACAGGCGGGGCAAGTTGCCGCCAATTTTGGCCATCTTCCGTGGGAAAAAGGTGCCGTGCCCCCAGGGTCCTGGGTATCAGATGAAAGCTGGCTTTCCGGGCTTTAACCTCATGCAGGCTCCTGGTCGCTGCTGGCTTTTATTCTTGAGAAAACCGGTAAAAATTTCCAATTGGTGTTTAACAGCGCCCCTGAAGATGAGGCAAGTTGCCCCCAACTTTGGAAATTTTCCGCAGGAAAAAGGCGTCATCCCCGCAGGGTCCTGGGTATCAGATGAAAGCTGGCTTTCGGGGCTTTTACCCCATGCAAGCCCCTGGTTGCTGCCGGCTTTTGTTTTGGAGAAATCCGACAAAGTTTTCCAGTTGCTGCCTCACAGCGCCCCCTACAGGCAGGGAAAACTGCTGGATCTTTTGGCCATTGTCCATGGGAAAATGGCGCTATCCCGCCAGGGTCCTGGGTATCAGATGAAAGCTGGCTTTCGAGGCTTTAACCCCATGCAGTCCCCTGGTCGCTGCCGGCTTTTGTTTTGGAGAAATCCGGCAAAGTTTTCGAATTGTTGTCTTACAGCGCCCCCTACAGGCGGGGCAAGTTGCCACCAATTTTGTTCATTTTCCGCGGGAAAAAAATCACCATGACCCCAGGGTCCTGGGTACCAGATGAAAGCTGGCTTTCGGAGCTTTAACCCCATGCAGGCCCCTGGTCGCTGCAGGCTTTTATTCTTGAGAAAACCGGTAAAAATTTCCAATTGGTGTTTAACAGTGCACCTAAAGATGTGGCAAGTTGCCGCCAACTTTGGAAGATTTCTGCAGGAAAAAGGCGTCATCCCCGCAGGGTCCTGGTTATCAGATGAAAGCTGGCTTTCGGGGCTTTTACCCCGTGCAGCCCCCTGGTTGCTACCGGCTTTTGTTCTTGAGAAATCCGGCAAAGTTTGCTAATTGCTGTCTTACAGCACCCCCTACAGGCGGGGCAAGTTACCAGCAATTTTGTTCATTTTCCGTGGAAAAAAATCACCATCCACCCAGGCTCCTGGGTATCAGATGAAAGCTGGCTTTTGGGGCTTTTACCCCATGCAGGCTCCTGGTCGCTGCCAGCTTTTGTTTTGGAGAAATCCGACAAAGTTTTCCAGTTGCTGCCTCACAGCGCCCCTAAAGGCGGAGCAAGTTGCCGCCAATTTTGGCCATTTTCCATGGGAAACAGGCGCCATCCCGCCAGGGTCCTGGGTATCAGATGAAAGCTGGCTTTCGGGGCTTTTACCACCTGCAGGCCCCTGGTCGCTGCCGGCTTTTGTTTTGGAGAAATCCGGCAAAGTTTTCCAGTTGCTGCCTCACAGCACCCCCCTACAGGCAGGGCAAGTTGCCTCCAATTTTGGATATTTTTGTAGGAAAATGGCGCCATCCCGCGAGGCTCCTGGGTATCAGATGAAAGCTGGCTTTCGGGGCTTTAACGACCTGCTGCTCCTGGTCGCTGCCGGCTTTTGTTTTGGAGAAATCTGGCAATGTTTACCACTTGCTGCCTCAAAGCGCCCCATACAGGCGGGGCAAGTTGCCACCAATTTTGGCCATTTTCAGCAAGAAAAAGCTGCCATCCACCAAGGGTCCTGGGTACCAGATGAAAGCTGGCTTTCGGGGATTTAACCCCATGCAGGCCCCTGGTCGCTGCTGGCTTTTATTCTTGAGAAAACCGGTAAAAATTTCCAATTGGTGTTTAACTGCGCCACTAAAGATGAGGCAAGTTGCCGCCAACTTTGGAAGATTTCTGCAGGAAAAAGGCGTCATCCCCGCAGGGTCCTGGTTATCAGATGAAAGCTGGCTTTCGGGGCTTTTACCCCGTGCAGCCCCCTGGTTGCTACCGGCTTTTGTTCTTGAGAAATCCGGCAAAGTTTGCTAATTGCTGTCTTACAGCACCCCCTACAGGCGGGGCAAGTTACCAGCAATTTTGTTCATTTTCCGTGGAAAAAAATCACCATCCACCCAGGCTCCTGGGTATCAGATGAAAGCTGGCTTTCGGGGCTTTAACCCCATGCAGGCTCCTGGTCGCTGCCAGCTTTTGTTTTGGAGAAATCCGACAAAGTTTTCCAGTTGCTGCCTCACAGCGCCCCTAAAGGCGGAGCAAGTTGCCGCCAATTTTGGCCATTTTCCATGGGAAACAGGCGCCATCCCGCCAGGGTCCTGGGTATCAGATGAAAGCTGGCTTTCCGGGCTTTAACCTCATGCAGGCTCCTGGTCGCTGCTGGCTTTTATTCTTGAGAAAACCGGTAAAAATTTCCAATTGGTGTTTAACAGCGCCCCTGAAGATGAGGCAAGTTGCCCCCAACTTTGGAAATTTTCCGCAGGAAAAAGGCGTCATCCCCGCAGGGTCCTGGGTATCAGATGAAAGCTGGCTTTCGGGGCTTTTACCCCATGCAAGCCCCTGGTTGCTGCCGGCTTTTGTTTTGGAGAAATCCGACAAAGTTTTCCAGTTGCTGCCTCACAGCGCCCCCTACAGGCGGGGAAAACTGCTGGATCTTTTGGCCATTGTCCATGGGAAAATGGCGCTATCCCGCCAGGGTCCTGGGTATCAGATGAAAGCTGGCTTTCGAGGCTTTAACCCCATGCAGTCCCCTGGTCGCTGCCGGCTTTTGTTTTGGAGAAATCCGGCAAAGTTTTCGAATTGTTGTCTTACAGCGCCCCCTACAGGCGGGGCAAGTTGCCACCAATTTTGTTCATTTTCCGCGGGAAAAAAATCACCATGACCCCAGGGTCCTGGGTACCAGATGAAAGCTGGCTTTCGGAGCTTTAACCCCATGCAGGCCCCTGGTCGCTGCAGGCTTTTATTCTTGAGAAAACCGGTAAAAATTTCCAATTGGTGTTTAACAGTGCCCCTAAAGATGTGGCAAGTTGCCGCCAACTTTGGAAGATTTCTGCAGGAAAAAGGCGTCATCCCCGCAGGGTCCTGGTTATCAGATGAAAGCTGGCTTTCGGGGCTTTTACCCCGTGCAGCCCCCTGGTTGCTACCGGCTTTTGTTCTTGAGAAATCCGGCAAAGTTTGCTAATTGCTGTCTTACAGCACCCCCTACAGGCGGGGCAAGTTACCAGCAATTTTGTTCATTTTCCGTGGAAAAAAATCACCATCCCCCCAGGGTCCTGGGTATCAGATGAAAGCTGGCTTTCGGGGCTTTTACCCCATGCAGGCTCCTGGTCGCTGCTGGCTTTTATTCTTGAGAAAACCGGTAAAAATTTCCAATTGCTGCCTCACTGCACCCCCTACATGCGGGGCAAGTTGTCGCCAATTTTGAATATTTTTGTGTCGGAAAATGGCGCCATCCCGCGAGGCTCCTGGGTACGAGATGAAAGCTGGCTTTCGGGGCTTTAACCACCGGCAGGCCCCTGGTCGCTGCCGGCTTTTGTTTTGGAGAAGTGTGGCAAAGTTTACCAATTGCTGGCTCACAGCGCCCCATACAGGCGGGGCAAGTTGCCGCCAATTTTGGATATTTTCAGCAAGAAAAAGCTGCCATCCACCAAGGGTCCTGGGTATCAGATGAAAGCTGGCTTTCGGGGCTTTAACCCCATGCAGTCCCCTGGTCGCTGCCGGCTTTTGTTTTGGAAAAATCCGGCAAAGTTTTCGAATTGTTGTCTTACAGCGCCCCCTACAGGCGGGGCAAGTTGCCACCAATTTTGTTCATTTTCCGCGGGAAAAAAATCACCATCCCCCCAGGGTCCTGGGTACCAGATGAAAGCTGGCTTTCGGAGCTTTAACCCCATGCAGGCCCCTGGTCGCTGCAGGCTTTTATTCTTGAGAAAACCGGTAAAAATTTCCAATTGGTGTTTAACAGTGCCCCTAAAGATGTGGCAAGTTGCCGCCAACTTTGGAAGATTTCTGCAGGAAAAAGGCGTCATCCCCGCAGGGTCCTGGTTATCAGATGAAAGCTGGCTTTCGGGGCTTTTACCCCGTGCAGCCCCCTGGTTGCTACCGGCTTTTGTTCTTGAGAAATCCGACAAAGTTTTCCAGTTGCTGCCTCACAGCGCCCCTAAAGGCGGAGCAAGTTGCCGCCAATTTTGGCCATTTTCCATGGGAAACAGGCGCCATCCCGCCAGGGTCCTGGGTATCAGATGAAAGCTGGCTTTCGGGGCTTTTACCACCTGCAGGCCCCTGGTCGCTGCCGGCTTTTGTTTTGGAGAAATCCGGCAAAGTTTTCCAGTTGCTGCCTCACAGCACCCCCTACAGGCAGGGCAAGTTGCCTCCAATTTTGGATATTTTTGTAGGAAAATGGCGCCATCCCGCGAGGCTCCTGGGTATCAGATGAAAGCTGGCTTTCGGGGCTTTAACGACCTGCTGCTCCTGGTCGCTGCCGGCTTTTGTTTTGGAGAAATCTGGCAATGTTTACCACTTGCTGCCTCAAAGCGCCCCATACAGGCGGGGCAAGTTGCCACCAATTTTGGCCATTTTCAGCAAGAAAAAGCTGCCATCCACCAAGGGTCCTGGGTACCAGATGAAAGCTGGCTTTCGGGGATTTAACCCCATGCAGGCCCCTGGTCGCTGCTGGCTTTTATTCTTGAGAAAACCGGTAAAAATTTCCAATTGGTGTTTAACTGCGCCACTAAAGATGAGGCAAGTTGCCGCCAACTTTGGAAGATTTCTGCAGGAAAAAGGCGTCATCCCCGCAGGGTCCTGGTTATCAGATGAAAGCTGGCTTTCGGGGCTTTTACCCCGTGCAGCCCCCTGGTTGCTACCGGCTTTTGTTCTTGAGAAATCCGGCAAAGTTTGCTAATTGCTGTCTTACAGCACCCCCTACAGGCGGGGCAAGTTACCAGCAATTTTGTTCATTTTCCGTGGAAAAAAATCACCATCCACCCAGGCTCCTGGGTATCAGATGAAAGCTGGCTTTCGGGGCTTTAACCCCATGCAGGCTCCTGGTCGCTGCCAGCTTTTGTTTTGGAGAAATCCGACAAAGTTTTCCAGTTGCTGCCTCACAGCGCCCCTAAAGGCGGAGCAAGTTGCCGCCAATTTTGGCCATTTTCCATGGGAAACAGGCGCCATCCCGCCAGGGTCCTGGGTATCAGATGAAAGCTGGCTTTCCGGGCTTTAACCTCATGCAGGCTCCTGGTCGCTGCTGGCTTTTATTCTTGAGAAAACCGGTAAAAATTTCCAATTGGTGTTTAACAGCGCCCCTGAAGATGAGGCAAGTTGCCCCCAACTTTGGAAATTTTCCGCAGGAAAAAGGCGTCATCCCCGCAGGGTCCTGGGTATCAGATGAAAGCTGGCTTTCGGGGCTTTTACCCCATGCAAGCCCCTGGTTGCTGCCGGCTTTTGTTTTGGAGAAATCCGACAAAGTTTTCCAGTTGCTGCCTCACAGCGCCCCCTACAGGCGGGGAAAACTGCTGGATCTTTTGGCCATTGTCCATGGGAAAATGGCGCTATCCCGCCAGGGTCCTGGGTATCAGATGAAAGCTGGCTTTCGAGGCTTTAACCCCATGCAGTCCCCTGGTCGCTGCCGGCTTTTGTTTTGGAGAAATCCGGCAAAGTTTTCGAATTGTTGTCTTACAGCGCCCCCTACAGGCGGGGCAAGTTGCCACCAATTTTGTTCATTTTCCGCGGGAAAAAAATCACCATGACCCCAGGGTCCTGGGTACCAGATGAAAGCTGGCTTTCGGAGCTTTAACCCCATGCAGGCCCCTGGTCGCTGCAGGCTTTTATTCTTGAGAAAACCGGTAAAAATTTCCAATTGGTGTTTAACAGTGCCCCTAAAGATGTGGCAAGTTGCCGCCAACTTTGGAAGATTTCTGCAGGAAAAAGGCGTCATCCCCGCAGGGTCCTGGTTATCAGATGAAAGCTGGCTTTCGGGGCTTTTACCCCGTGCAGCCCCCTGGTTGCTACCGGCTTTTGTTCTTGAGAAATCCGGCAAAGTTTGCTAATTGCTGTCTTACAGCACCCCCTACAGGCGGGGCAAGTTACCAGCAATTTTGTTCATTTTCCGTGGAAAAAAATCACCATCCCCCCAGGGTCCTGGGTATCAGATGAAAGCTGGCTTTCGGGGCTTTTACCCCATGCAGGCTCCTGGTCGCTGCTGGCTTTTATTCTTGAGAAAACCGGTAAAAATTTCCAATTGCTGCCTCACTGCACCCCCTACATGCGGGGCAAGTTGTCGCCAATTTTGAATATTTTTGTGTCGGAAAATGGCGCCATCCCGCGAGGCTCCTGGGTACGAGATGAAAGCTGGCTTTCGGGGCTTTAACCACCGGCAGGCCCCTGGTCGCTGCCGGCTTTTGTTTTGGAGAAGTGTGGCAAAGTTTACCAATTGCTGGCTCACAGCGCCCCATACAGGCGGGGCAAGTTGCCGCCAATTTTGGATATTTTCAGCAAGAAAAAGCTGCCATCCACCAAGGGTCCTGGGTATCAGATGAAAGCTGGCTTTCGGGGCTTTAACCCCATGCAGTCCCCTGGTCGCTGCCGGCTTTTGTTTTGGAAAAATCCGGCAAAGTTTTCGAATTGTTGTCTTACAGCGCCCCCTACAGGCGGGGCAAGTTGCCACCAATTTTGTTCATTTTCCGCGGGAAAAAAATCACCATCCCCCCAGGGTCCTGGGTACCAGATGAAAGCTGGCTTTCGGAGCTTTAACCCCATGCAGGCCCCTGGTCGCTGCAGGCTTTTATTCTTGAGAAAACCGGTAAAAATTTCCAATTGGTGTTTAACAGTGCCCCTAAAGATGTGGCAAGTTGCCGCCAACTTTGGAAGATTTCTGCAGGAAAAAGGCGTCATCCCCGCAGGGTCCTGGTTATCAGATGAAAGCTGGCTTTCGGGGCTTTTACCCCGTGCAGCCCCCTGGTTGCTACCGGCTTTTGTTCTTGAGAAATCCGGCAAAGTTTGCTAATTGCTGTCTTACAGCACCCCCTACAGGCGGGGCAAGTTACCAGCAATTTTGTTCATTTTCCGTGGAAAAAAATCACCATCCACCCAGGGTCCTGGGTATCAGATGAAAGCTGGCTTTCGGGGCTTTAACCCCATGCAGGCTCCTGGTCGCTGCCAGCTTTTGTTTTGGAGAAATCCGACAAAGTTTTCCAGTTGCTGCCTCACAGCGCCCCTAAAGGCGGAGCAAGTTGCCGCCAATTTTGGCCATTTTCCATGGGAAACAGGCGCCATCCCGCCAGGGTCCTGGGTATCAGATGAAAGCTGGCTTTCGGGGCTTTTACCACCTGCAGGCCCCTGGTCGCTGCCGGCTTTTGTTTTGGAGAAATCCGGCAAAGTTTTCCAGTTGCTGCCTCACAGCACCCCCTACAGGCAGGGCAAGTTGCCTCCAATTTTGGATATTTTTGTAGGAAAATGGCGCCATCCCGCGAGGCTCCTGGGTATCAGATGAAAGCTGGCTTTCGGGGCTTTAACGACCTGCTGCTCCTGGTCGCTGCCGGCTTTTGTTTTGGAGAAATCCGGCAATGTTTACCACTTGCTGCCTCAAAGCGCCCCATACAGGCGGGGCAAGTTGCCACCAATTTTGGCCATTTTCAGCAAGAAAAAGCTGCCATCCACCAAGGGTCCTGGGTACCAGATGAAAGCTGGCTTTCGGGGATTTAACCCCATGCAGGCCCCTGGTCGCTGCTGGCTTTTATTCTTGAGAAAACCGGTAAAAATTTCCAATTGGTGTTTAACTGCGCCACTAAAGATGAGGCAAGTTGCCGCCAACTTTGGAAATTTTCTGCAGGAAAAAGGCGTCATCCCCGCAGGGACCTGGGTATCAGATGAAAGCTGGCTTTCGGGGCTTTTACCCCATGCAGGCCCCTGGTCGCTGCCGGCTTTTGTTTTGGAGAAATCCGGCAACGTTTGCCAATTGCTGCCTCACAGCGCCCCCTAGAAGCGGAGCAATTTGCCGCCAACTTTGGAAATTTTCCGCAGGAAAAAGGCGTCATCCCCGCAGGGTCCTGGGTATCAGATGAAAGCTGGCTTTCGGGGCTTTTACCCCATGCAGGCCCCTGGTTGCTGCCGGCTTTTGTTTTGGAGAAATCCGACAAAGTTTTCCAGTTGCTGGCTCACAGCGCCCCCTACAGGCGGGGCAAGTTGCCGCCAATTTTGGCCATCTTCCGTGGGAAAAAGGTGCCGTGCCCCCAGGGTCCTGGGTATCAGATGAAAGCTGGCTTTCCGGGCTTTAACCTCATGCAGGCTCCTGGTCGCTGCTGGCTTTTATTCTTGAGAAAACCGGTAAAAATTTCCAATTGGTGTTTAACAGCGCCCCTGAAGATGAGGCAAGTTGCCCCCAACTTTGGAAATTTTCCGCAGGAAAAAGGCGTCATCCCCGCAGGGTCCTGGGTATCAGATGAAAGCTGGCTTTCGAGGCTTTTACCCCATGCAGTCCCCTGGTCGCTGCCGGCTTTTGTTTTGGAGAAATCCGGCAAAGTTTTCGAATTGTTGTCTTACAGCGCCCCCTACAGGCGGGGCAAGTTGCCACCAATTTTGTTCATTTTCCGCGGGAAAAAAATCACCATGACCCCAGGGTCCTGGGTACCAGATGAAAGCTGGCTTTCGGAGCTTTAACCCCATGCAGGCCCCTGGTCGCTGCAGGCTTTTATTCTTGAGAAAACCGGTAAAAATTTCCAATTGGTGTTTAACAGTGCCCCTAAAGATGTGGCAAGTTGCCGCCAACTTTGGAAGATTTCTGCACGAAAAAGGCGTCATCCCCGCAGGGTCCTGGTTATCAGATGAAAGCTGGCTTTCGGGGCTTTTACCCCGTGCAGCCCCCCTGGTTGCTACCGGCTTTTGTTCTTGAGAAATCCGGCAAAGTTTGCTAATTGCTGTCTTACAGCACCCCCTACAGGCGGGGCAAGTTACCAGCAATTTTGTTCATTTTCCGTGGAAAAAAATCACCATCCACCCAGGCTCCTGGGTATCAGATGAAAGCTGGCTTTCGGGGCTTTAACCCCATGCAGGCTCCTGGTCGCTGCCGGCTTTTGTTTTGGAGAAATCCGACAAAGTTTTCCAGTTGCTGCCTCACAGCGCCCCTAAAGGCGGAGCAAGTTGCCGCCAATTTTGGCCATTTTCCATGGGAAACAGGCGCCATCCCGCCAGGGTCCTGGGTATCAGATGAAAGCTGGCTTTCCGGGCTTTAACCTCATGCAGGCTCCTGGTCGCTGCTGGCTTTTATTCTTGAGAAAACCGGTAAAAATTTCCAATTGGTGTTTAACAGCGCCCCTGAAGATGAGGCAAGTTGCCCCCAACTTTGGAAATTTTCCGCAGGAAAAAGGCGTCATCCCCGCAGGGTCCTGGGTATCAGATGAAAGCTGGCTTTCGGGGCTTTTACCCCATGCAAGCCCCTGGTTGCTGCCGGCTTTTGTTTTGGAGAAATCCGACAAAGTTTTCCAGTTGCTGCCTCACAGCGCCCCCTACAGGCGGGGAAAACTGCTGGATCTTTTGGCCATTGTCCATGGGAAAATGGCGCTATCCCGCCAGGGTCCTGGGTATCAGATGAAAGCTGGCTTTCGAGGCTTTAACCCCATGCAGTCCCCTGGTCGCTGCCGGCTTTTGTTTTGGAGAAATCCGGCAAAGTTTTCGAATTGTTGTCTTACAGCGCCCCCTACAGGCGGGGCAAGTTGCCACCAATTTTGTTCATTTTCCGCGGGAAAAAAATCACCATGACCCCAGGGTCCTGGGTACCAGATGAAAGCTGGCTTTCGGAGCTTTAACCCCATGCAGGCCCCTGGTCGCTGCAGGCTTTTATTCTTGAGAAAACCGGTAAAAATTTCCAATTGGTGTTTAACAGTGCCCCTAAAGATGTGGCAAGTTGCCGCCAACTTTGGAAGATTTCTGCAGGAAAAAGGCGTCATCCCCGCAGGGTCCTGGTTATCAGATGAAAGCTGGCTTTCGGGGCTTTTACCCCGTGCAGCCCCCTGGTTGCTACCGGCTTTTGTTCTTGAGAAATCCGGCAAAGTTTGCTAATTGCTGTCTTACAGCACCCCCTACAGGCGGGGCAAGTTACCAGCAATTTTGTTCATTTTCCGTGGAAAAAAATCACCATCCCCCCAGGGTCCTGGGTATCAGATGAAAGCTGGCTTTCGGGGCTTTTACCCCATGCAGGCTCCTGGTCGCTGCTGGCTTTTATTCTTGAGAAAACCGGTAAAAATGTCCAATTGCTGCCTCACTGCACCCCCTACATGCGGGACAAGTTGCCGCCAATTTTGAATATTTTTGTGTCGGAAAATGGCGCCATCCCGCGAGGCTCCTGGGTACGAGATGAAAGCTGGCTTTCGGGGCTTTAACCACCGGCAGGCCCCTGGTCGCTGCCGGCTTTTGTTTTGGAGAAGTCCGGCAAAGTTTACCAATTGCTGGCTCACAGCGCCCCATACAGGCGGGGCAAGTTGCCGCCAATTTTGGATATTTTCAGCAAGAAAAAGCTGCCATCCACCAAGGGTCCTGGGTATCAGATGAAAGCTGGCTTTCGGGGCTTTAACCCCATGCAGTCCCCTGGTCGCTGCCGGCTTTTGTTTTGGAAAAATCCGGCAAAGTTTTCGAATTGTTGTCTTACAGCGCCCCCTACAGGCGGGGCAAGTTGCCACCAATTTTGTTCATTTTCCGCGGGAAAAAAATCACCATCCGTCCAGGGTCCTGGGTACCAGATGAAAGCTGGCTTTCGGAGCTTTAACCCCATGCAGGCCCCTGGTCGCTGCAGGCTTTTATTCTTGAGAAAACCGGTAAAAATTTCCAATTGGTGTTTAACAGTGCCCCTAAAGATGTGGCAAGTTGCCGCCAACTTTGGAAGATTTCTGCAGGAAAAAGGCGTCATCCCCGCAGGGTCCTGGTTATCAGATGAAAGCTGGCTTTCGGGGCTTTTACCCCGTGCAGCCCCCTGGTTGCTACCGGCTTTTGTTCTTGAGAAATCCGGCAAAGTTTGCTAATTGCTGTCTTACAGCACCCCCTACAGGCGGGGCAAGTTACCAGCAATTTTGTTCATTTTCCGTGGAAAAAAATCACCATCCACCCAGGGTCCTGGGTATCAGATGAAAGCTGGCTTTCGGGGCTTTAACCCCATGCAGGCTCCTGGTCGCTGCCAGCTTTTGTTTTGGAGAAATCCGACAAAGTTTTCCAGTTGCTGCCTCACAGCGCCCCTAAAGGCGGAGCAAGTTGCCGCCAATTTTGGCCATTTTCCATGGGAAACAGGCGCCATCCCGCCAGGGTCCTGGGTATCAGATGAAAGCTGGCTTTCGGGGCTTTTACCACCTGCAGGCCCCTGGTCGCTGCCGGCTTTTGTTTTGGAGAAATCCGGCAAAGTTTTCCAGTTGCTGCCTCACAGCACCCCCTACAGGCAGGGCAAGTTGCCTCCAATTTTGGATATTTTTGTAGGAAAATGGCGCAATCCCACGAGGCTCCTGGGTATCAGATGAAAGCTGGCTTTCGGGGCTTTAACGACCTGCTGCTCCTGGTCGCTGCCGGCTTTTGTTTTGGAGAAATCCGGCAATGTTTACCACTTGCTGCCTCAAAGCGCCCCATACAGGCGGGGCAAGTTGCCACCAATTTTGGCCATTTTCAGCAAGAAAAAGCTGCCATCCACCAAGGGTCCTGGGTACCAGATGAAAGCTGGCTTTCGGGGATTTAACCCCATGCAGGCCCCTGGTCGCTGCTGGCTTTTATTCTTGAGAAAACCGGTAAAAATTTCCAATTGGTGTTTAACTGCGCCACTAAAGATGAGGCAAGTTGCCGCCAACTTTGGAAATTTTCTGCAGGAAAAAGGCGTCATCCCCGCAGGGACCTGGGTATCAGATGAAAGCTGGCTTTCGGGGCTTTTACCCCATGCAGGCCCCTGGTCGCTGCCGGCTTTTGTTTTGGAGAAATCCGGCAACGTTTGCCAATTGCTGCCTCACAGCGCCCCCTAGAAGCGGAGCAATTTGCCGCCAACTTTGGAAATTTTCCGCAGGAAAAAGGCGTCATCCCCGCAGGGTCCTGGGTATCAGATGAAAGCTGGCTTTCGGGGCTTTTACCCCATGCAGGCCCCTGGTTGCTGCCGGCTTTTGTTTTGGAGAAATCCGACAAAGTTTTCCAGTTGCTGGCTCACAGCGCCCCCTACAGGCGGGGCAAGTTGCCGCCAATTTTGGCCATCTTCCGTGGGAAAAAGGTGCCGTGCCCCCAGGGTCCTGGGTATCAGATGAAAGCTGGCTTTCCGGGCTTTAACCTCATGCAGGCTCCTGGTCGCTGCTGGCTTTTATTCTTGAGAAAACCGGTAAAAATTTCCAATTGGTGTTTAACAGCGCCCCTGAAGATGAGGCAAGTTGCCCCCAACTTTGGAAATTTTCCGCAGGAAAAAGGCGTCATCCCCGCAGGGTCCTGGGTATCAGATGAAAGCTGGCTTTCGGGGCTTTTACCCCATGCAAGCCCCTGGTTGCTGCTGGCTTTTGTTTTGGAGAAATCCGACAAAGTTTTCCAGTTGCTGCCTCACAGCGCCCCCTACAGGCAGGGAAAACTGCTGGATCTTTTGGCCATTGTCCATGGGAAAATGGCGCTATCCCGCCAGGGTCCTGGGTATCAGATGAAAGCTGGCTTTCGAGGCTTTAACCCCATGCAGTCCCCTGGTCGCTGCCGGCTTTTGTTTTGGAGAAATCCGGCAAAGTTTTCGAATTGTTGTCTTACAGCGCCCCCTACAGGCGGGGCAAGTTGCCACCAATTTTGTTCATTTTCCGCGGGAAAAAAATCACCATGACCCCAGGGTCCTGGGTACCAGATGAAAGCTGGCTTTCGGAGCTTTAACCCCATGCAGGCCCCTGGTCGCTGCAGGCTTTTATTCTTGAGAAAACCGGTAAAAATTTCCAATTGGTGTTTAACAGTGCCCCTAAAGATGTGGCAAGTTGCCGCCAACTTTGGAAGATTTCTGCAGGAAAAAGGCGTCATCCCCGCAGGGTCCTGGTTATCAGATGAAAGCTGGCTTTCGGGGCTTTTACCCCGTGCAGCCCCCTGGTTGCTACCGGCTTTTGTTCTTGAGAAATCCGGCAAAGTTTGCTAATTGCTGTCTTACAGCACCCCCTACAGGCGGGGCAAGATACCAGCAATTTTGTTCATTTTCCGTGGAAAAAAATCACCATCCACCCAGGCTCGTGGGTATCAGATGAAAGCTGGCTTTCGGGGCTTTAACCCCATGCAGGCTCCTGGTCGCTGCTGGCTTTTGTTTTGGAGAAATCCGACAAAGTTTTCCAGTTGCTGGCTCACAGCGCCCCTAAAGGCGGGGCAAGTTGCCGCCAATTTTGAATATTTTTGTGTCGGAAACAGGCGCCATCCCGCGAGGCTCCTGGGTACGAGATGAAAGCTGGCTTTCGGGGCTTTAACCCCCGGCAGGCCCCTGGTCGCTGCCGGCTTTTGTTTTGGAGAAGTCCGGCAAAGTTTACCAATTGCTGGCTCACAGCGCCCCATACAGGCGGGGCAAGTTGCCGCCAATTTTGGATATTTTCAGCAAGAAAAAGCTGCCATCCACCAAGGGTCCTGGGTATCAGATGAAAGCTGGCTTTCGAGGCCTTTAACCCCATGCAGTCCCCTGGTCGCTGCCGGCTTTTTGTTTTGGAGAAATCCGGCAAAAGTTTTCGAATTGTTGTCTTACAGCGCCCCCTTCAGTCGGGCAAGTTGCCACCAATTTTGTTCATTTTCCGCGGGAAAAAAGTCACCATTGACCCCAGGGTCCTGGGTACCAGATGAAAGCTGGCTTTCGGAGCTTTAACCCCATGCAGGCCCCTGGTCGCTGCAGGCTTTTATTCTTGAGAAAACCGGTAAAAATTTCCAATTGGTGTTTAACAGTGCCCCTAAAGATGTGGCAAGTTGCCACCAACTTTGGAAGATTTCTGCAGGAAAAAGGCGTCATCCCCGCAGGGTCCTGGTTATCAGATGAAAGCTGGCTTTCGGGGCTTTTACCCCGTGCAGCCCCCTGGTTGCTACCGGCTTTTGTTCTTGAGAAATCCGGCAAAGTTTGCTAATTGCTGTCTTACAGCACCCCCTACAGGCGGGGCAAGTTACCAGCAATTTTGTTCATTTTCCGTGGAAAAAAATCACCATCCCCCCAGGGTCCTGGGTATCAGATGAAAGCTGGCTTTCGGGGCTTTTACCCCATGCAGGCTCCTGGTCGCTGCTGGCTTTTATTCTTGAGAAAACCGGTAAAAATTTCCAATTGCTGCCTCACTGCACCCCCTACATGCGGGGCAAGTTGCCGCCAATTTTGAATATTTTTGTGTCGGAAAATGGCGCCATCCCGCGAGGGCTCCTGGGTACGAGATTGAAAGCAGGCTTTCGGGGCTTTAACCACCGGCAGGCCCCTGGTCGCTGCTGGCTTTTGTTTTGGAGAAGTCCGGCAAAGTTTACCAATTGCTGGCTCACAGCGCCCCATACAGGCGGGGCAAGTTGCCGCCAATTTTGGATATTTTCAGCAAGAAAAAAGCTGCCATTCACCAAGGGTCCTGGGTATCAGATGAAAGCTGGCTTTCGAGGCTTTAACCCCATGCAGTCTGCTCTCTGGTCGCTGCCGGCTTTTGTTTTGGAGAAATCCGGCAAAGTTTTTCGAATTGTTGTCTTACAGCGCCCCCTACAGTCGGGGCAAGTTGCCACCAATTTTGTTCATTTTCCGCGGGAAAAAAATCACCATGACCCCAGGGTCCTGGGTACCAGATGAAAGCTGGCTTTCGGAGCTTTAACCCCATGCAGGCCCCTGGTCGCTGCAGGCTTTTATTCTTGAGAAAACCGGTAAAAATTTCCAATTGGTGTTTAACAGTGCCCCTAAAGATGTGGCAAGTTGCCGCCAACTTTGGAAGATTTCTGCAGGAAAAAGGCGTCATCCCCGCAGGGTCCTGGTTATCAGATGAAAGCTGGCTTTCGGGGCTTTTACCCCGTGCAGCCCCCTGGTTGCTACTGGCTTTTGTTCTTGAGAAATCCGGCAAAGTTTGCTAATTGCTGTCTTACAGCACCCCCTACAGGCGGGGCAAGTTACCAGCAATTTTGTTCATTTTCCGTGGAAAAAAAATCACCATCCCCCCAGGGTCCTGGGTATCAGATGAAAGCTGGCTTTCGGGGCTTTTACCCCATGCAGGCTCCTGGTCGCTGCTGGCTTTTATTCTTGAGAAAACCGGTAAAAATTTCCAATTGCTGCCTCACTGCACCCCCTAAATGCGGGGCAAGTTGCCGCCAATTTTGAATATTTTTGTGTCGGAAAATGGCGCCATCCCGCGAGGCTCCTGGGTACGAGATGAAAGCTGGCTTTCGGGGCTTTAACCACCGGCAGGCCCCTGGTCGCTGCCGGCTTTTGTTTTGGAGAAGTCCGGCAAAGTTTACCAATTGCTGGCTCACAGCGCCCCATACAGGCGGGGCAAGTTGCCGCCAATTTTGGATATTTTCAGCAAGAAAAAGCTGCCATCCACCAAGGGTCCTGGGTATCAGATGAAAGCTGGCTTTCGGGGCTTTAACCCCATGCAGTCCCCTGGTCGCTGCCGGCTTTTGTTTTGGAGAAATCCGGCAAAGTTTTCGAATTGTTGTCTTACAGCGCCCCCTACAGGCGGGGCAAGTTGCCACCAATTTTGTTCATTTTCCGCGGGAAAAAAATCACCATGACCCCAGGGTCCTGGGTACCAGATGAAAGCTGGCTTTCGGAGCTTTAACCCCATGCAGGCCCCTGGTCGCTGCAGGCTTTTATTCTTGAGAAAACCGGTAAAAATTTCCAATTGGTGTTTAACAGTGCCCCTAAAGATGTGGCAAGTTGCCGCCAACTTTGGAAGATTTCTGCAGGAAAAAGGCGTCATCCCCGCAGGGTCCTGGTTATCAGATGAAAGCTGGCTTTCGGGGCTTTTACCCCGTGCAGCCCCCTGGTTGCTACCGGCTTTTGTTCTTGAGAAATCCGGCAAAGTTTGCTAATTGCTGTCTTACAGCACCATCTACAGGCGGGGCAAGTTACCAGCAATTTTGTTCATTTTCCGTGGAAAAAAATCACCATCCACCCAGGCTCCTGGGTATCAGATGAAAGCTGGCTTTCGGGGCTTTAACCCCATGCAGGCTCCTGGTCGCTGCCAGCTTTTGTTTTGGAGAAATCCGACAAAGTTTTCCAGTTGCTGGCTCACAGCGCCCCTAAAGGCGGGGCAAGTTGCCGCCAATTTTGGCCATTTTCCATGGGAAACAGGCGCCATCCCCCCAGGGTCCTGGGTATCAGATGAAAGCTGGCTTTCGGGGCTTTTACCACCTGCAGGCCCCTGGTCGCTGCCGGCTTTTGTTTTGGAGAAATCCGGCAAAGTTTTCCAATTGCTGCCTCACAGCACCCCCTACAGGCAGGGCAAGTTGCCTCCAATTTTGGATATTTTTGTAGGAAAATGGCGCCATCCCGCGAGGCTCCTGGGTATCAGATGAAAGCTGGCTTTCGGGGCTTTAACGACCTGCTGCTCCTGGTCGCTGCCGGCTTTTGTTTTGGAGAAATCCGGCAACGTTTGCCAATTGTTGTCTTAGAGCGCCCCTTACAGGCGGGGCAAGTTGCCACCAATTTTGTTCATTTTCCGCGGCAAAAAGGCACCATCCACCCAGGGTCCTGGGTACCAGATGAAAGCTGGCTTCCGGGGCTTTTACCCCATGCAGGCCCCTGGTCGCTGCTGGCTTTTATTCTTGAGAAAACTGGTAAAAATTTCCAATTGCTGCCTCACAGCACCCCCTACATGCGGGGCAAGTTGCCGCAAATTTTGGATATTTTTGTGTCGGAAAATGGTGCCATCCCGCGAGGCTCCTGGGTACGAGATGAAAGCTGGCTTTCGGGGCTTTAACCACCTGCAGGCCCCTGGGCGCTGCCGGCTTTTGTTTTGGAGAAATCCGGCAAAGTTTACTAATTGTTGTCTTACAGCACCCCCTACAGGCGGGGCAAGTTGCCACCAATTTTGTTCATTTTCCGCGGGAAAAAAATCACCATGACCCCAGGGTCCTGGGTACCAGATGAAAGCTGGCTTTCGGAGCTTTAACCCCATGCAGGCCCCTGGTCGCTGCAGGCTTTTATTCTTGAGAAAACCGGTAAAAATTTCCAATTGGTGTTTAACAGTGCCCCTAAAGATGTGGCAAGTTGCCGCCAACTTTGGAAGATTTCTGCAGGAAAAAGGCGTCATCCCCGCAGGGTCCTGGTTATCAGATGAAAGCTGGCTTTCGGGGCTTTTACCCCGTGCAGCCCCCTGGTTGCTACTGGCTTTTGTTCTTGAGAAATCCGGCAAAGTTTGCTAATTGCTGTCTTACAGCACCCCCTACAGGCGGGGCAAGTTACCAGCAATTTTGTTCATTTTCCGTGGAAAAAAATCACCATCCCCCCAGGGTCCTGGGTATCAGATGAAAGCTGGCTTTCGGGGCTTTTACCCCATGCAGGCTCCTGGTCGCTGCTGGCTTTTATTCTTGAGAAAACCGGTAAAAATTTCCAATTGCTGCCTCACTGCACCCCCTAAATGCGGGGCAAGTTGCCGCCAATTTTGAATATTTTTGTGTCGGAAAATGGCGCCATCCCGCGAGGCTCCTGGGTACGAGATGAAAGCTGGCTTTCGGGGCTTTAACCACCGGCAGGCCCCTGGTCGCTGCCGGCTTTTGTTTTGGAGAAGTCCGGCAAAGTTTACCAATTGCTGGCTCACAGCGCCCCATACAGGCGGGGCAAGTTGCCGCCAATTTTGGATATTTTCAGCAAGAAAAAGCTGCCATCCACCAAGGGTCCTGGGTATCAGATGAAAGCTGGCTTTCGGGGCTTTAACCCCATGCAGTCCCCTGGTCGCTGCCGGCTTTTGTTTTGGAGAAATCCGGCAAAGTTTTCCAATTGTTGTCTTACAGCGCCCCCTACAGGCGGGGCAAGTTGCCACCAATTTTGTTCATTTTCCGCGGGAAAAAAATCACCATCCGTCCAGGGTCCTGGGTACCAGATGAAAGCTGGCTTTCGGAGCTTTAACCCCATGCAGGCCCCTGGTCGCTGCAGGCTTTTATTCTTGAGAAAACCGGTAAAAATTTCCAATTGGTGTTTAACAGTGCCCCTAAAGATGTGGCAAGTTGCCGCCAACTTTGGAAGATTTCTGCAGGAAAAAGGCGTCATCCCCGCAGGGTCCTGGTTATCAGATGAAAGCTGGCTTTCGGGGCTTTTACCCCGTGCAGCCCCCTGGTTGCTACCGGCTTTTGTTCTTGAGAAATCCGGCAAAGTTTGCTAATTGCTGTCTTACAGCACCATCTACAGGCGGGGCAAGTTACCAGCAATTTTGTTCATTTTCCGTGGAAAAAAATCACCATCCACCCAGGCTCCTGGGTATCAGATGAAAGCTGGCTTTCGGGGCTTTAACCCCATGCAGGCTCCTGGTCGCTGCCAGCTTTTGTTTTGGAGAAATCCGACAAAGTTTTCCAGTTGCTGGCTCACAGCGCCCCTAAAGGCGGGGCAAGTTGCCGCCAATTTTGGCCATTTTCCATGGGAAACAGGCGCCATCCCCCCAGGGTCCTGGGTATCAGATGAAAGCTGGCTTTCGGGGCTTTTACCACCTGCAGGCCCCTGGTCGCTGCCGGCTTTTGTTTTGGAGAAATCCGGCAAAGTTTTCCAATTGCTGCCTCACAGCACCCCCTACAGGCAGGGCAAGTTGCCTCCAATTTTGGATATTTTTGTAGGAAAATGGCGCCATCCCGCGAGGCTCCTGGGTATCAGATGAAAGCTGGCTTTCGGGGCTTTAACGACCTGCTGCTCCTGGTCGCTGCCGGCTTTTGTTTTGGAGAAATCCGGCAACGTTTGCCAATTGTTGTCTTAGAGCGCCCCTTACAGGCGGGGCAAGTTGCCACCAATTTTGTTCATTTTCCGCGGCAAAAAGGCACCATCCACCCAGGGTCCTGGGTACCAGATGAAAGCTGGCTTCCGGGGCTTTTACCCCATGCAGGCCCCTGGTCGCTGCTGGCTTTTATTCTTGAGAAAACTGGTAAAAATTTCCAATTGCTGCCTCACAGCACCCCCTACATGCGGGGCAAGTTGCCGCAAATTTTGGATATTTTTGTGTCGGAAAATGGTGCCATCCCGCGAGGCTCCTGGGTACGAGATGAAAGCTGGCTTTCGGGGCTTTAACCACCTGCAGGCCCCTGGGCGCTGCCGGCTTTTGTTTTGGAGAAATCCGGCAAAGTTTACTAATTGTTGTCTTACAGCACCCCCTACAGGCGGGGCAAGTTGCCACCAATTTTGTTCATTTTCCGCGGGAAAAAATCACCATCCCCGCAGGGTCCTGGGTATCAGATGAAAGCTGGCTTTCCGGGCTTTTACCCCATGCAGGCTCCTGGTCGCTGCTGGCTTTTATTCTTGAGAAAACCGGTAAAAATTTCCAATTGGTGTTTAACAGTGCCCCTAAAGATGTGGCAAGTTGCCGCCAACTTTGGAAGATTTCTGCAGGAAAAAGGCGTCATCCCCGCAGGGTCCTGGTTATCAGATGAAAGCTGGCTTTCGGGGCTTTTACCCCGTGCAGCCCCCTGGTTGCTACCGGCTTTTGTTCTTGAGAAATCCGGCAAAGTTTGCTAATTGCTGTCTTACAGCACCCCCTACAGGCGGGGCAAGTTACCAGCAATTTTGTTCATTTTCCGTGGAAAAAAATCACCATCCACCAAGGGTCCTGGGTATCAGATGAAAGCTGGCTTTCGGGGCTTTAACCCCATGCAGGTTCCTGGTCGCTGCCAGCTTTTGTTTTGGAGAAATCCGACAAAGTTTTCCAGTTGCTGGCTCACAGCGCCCCTAAAGGCGGGGCAAGTTGCCGCCAATTTTGGCCATTTTCCATGGGAAACAGGCGCCATCCCCCCAGGGTCCTGGGTATCAGATGAAAGCTGGCTTTCGGGTCTTTTACCACCTGCAGGCCCCTGGTCGCTGCTGGCTTTTGTTTTGGAGAAATCCGGCAAAGTTTTCCAGTTGCTGCCTCACAGCACCCCCTACAGGCAGGGCAAGTTGCCTCCAATTTTGGATATTTTTGTAGGAAAATGGCGCCATCCCGCGAGGCTCCTGGGTATCAGATGAAAGCTGGCTTTCGGGGCTTTAACGACCTGCTGCTCCTGGTCGCTGCCGGCTTTTGTTTTGGAGAAATCCGGCAATGTTTACCACTTGCTGCCTCAAAGCGCCCCATACAGGCGGGGCAAGTTGCCACCAATTTTGGCCATTTTCAGCAAGAAAAAGCTGCCATCCACCAAGGGTCCTGGGTACCAGATGAAAGCTGGCTTTCGGGGATTTAACCCCATGCAGGCCCCTGGTCGCTGCTGGCTTTTATTCTTGAGAAAACCGGTAAAAATTTCCAATTGGTGTTTAACTGCGCCACTAAAGATGAGGCAAGTTGCCGCCAACTTTGGAAATTTTCTGCAGGAAAAAGGCGTCATCCCCGCAGGGACCTGGGTATCAGATGAAAGCTGGCTTTCGGGGCTTTTACCCCATGCAGGCCCCTGGTCGCTGCCGGCTTTTGTTTTGGAGAAATCCGGCAACGTTTGCCAATTGCTGCCTCACAGCGCCCCCTAGAAGCGGAGCAATTTGCCGCCAACTTTGGAAATTTTCCACAGGAAAAAGGCGTCATCCCCGCAGGGTCCTGGGTATCAGATGAAAGCTGGCTTTCGAGGCTTTTACCCCATGCAGGCCCCTGGTTGCTGCCGGCTTTTGTTTTGGAGAAATCCGACAAAGTTTTCCAGTTGCTGGCTCACAGCACCCCCTACAGGCGGGGCAAGTTGCCGCCAATTTTGGCCATCTTCCGTGGGAAAAAGGTGCCGTGCCCCCAGGGTCCTGGGTATCAGATGAAAGCTGGCTTTCCGGGCTTTAACCTCATGCAGGCTCCTGGTCGCTGCTGGCTTTTATTCTTGAGAAAACCGGTAAAAATTTCCAATTGGTGTTTAACAGCGCCCCTGAAGATGAGGCAAGTTGCCCCCAACTTTGGAAATTTTCCGCAGGAAAAAGGCGTCATCCCCGCAGGGTCCTGGGTATCAGATGAAAGCTGGCTTTCGGGGCTTTTACCCCATGCAAGCCCCTGGTTGCTGCCGGCTTTTGTTTTGGAGAAATCCGACAAAGTTTTCCAGTTGCTGGCTCACAGCGCCCCCTACAGGCAGGGAAAACTGCTGGATCTTTTGGCCATTGTCCATGGGAAAATGGCGCTATCTTGCCAGGGTCCTGGGTATCAGATGAAAGCTGGCTTTCGAGGCTTTAACCCCATGCAGTCCCCTGGTCGCTGACGGCTTTTGTTTTGGAAAATTCGGCAAAGTTTGCCAATTGTTGTCTTACAGCGCCCCCTACAGGCGGGGCAAGTTGCCACCAATTTTGTTCATTTTCCGCGGGAAAAAAATCACCATGACCCCAGGGTCCTGGGTACCAGATGAAAGCTGGCTTTCGGAGCTTTAACCCCATGCAGGCCCCTGGTCGCTGCAGGCTTTTATTCTTGAGAAAACCGGTAAAAATTTCCAATTGGTGTTTAACAGTGCCCCTAAAGATGTGGCAAGTTGCCGCCAACTTTGGAAGATTTCTGCAGGAAAAAGGCGTCATCCCCGCAGGGTCCTGGTTATCAGATGAAAGCTGGCTTTCGGGGCTTTTACCCCGTGCAGCCCCCTGGTTGCTACCGGCTTTTGTTCTCGAGAAATCCGGCAAAGTTTGCTAATTGCTGTCTTACAGCACCCCCTACAGGCGGGGCAAGTTACCAGCAATTTTGTTCATTTTCCGTGGAAAAAAAATCACCATCCACCCAGGCTCCTGGGTATCAGATGAAAGCTGGCTTTCGGGGCTTTAACCCCATGCAGGCTCCTGGTCGCTGCCAGCTTTTGTTTTGGAGAAATCCGACAAAGTTTTCCAGTTGCTGCCTCACAGCGCCCCTAAAGGCAGGGCAAGTTGCCGCCAATTTTGGCCATTTTCCATGGGAAACAGGCGCCATCCCCCCCGGGTCCTGGGTATCAGATGAAAGCTGGCTTTCGGGGCTTTAACCTCATGCAGGCCCCTGGTCGCTGCTGGCTTTTATTCTTGAGAAAACCGGTAAAAATTTCCAATTGGTGTTTCACAGCGCCCCTGAAGATGGGCAAGTTGCCCCCAACTTTGGAAATTTTCCGCAGGAAAATGGCGTCATCCCCGCAGGGTCCTGGGTATCAGATGAAAGCTGGCTTTCGGGGCTTTTACGACCATGCAAGCCCCTGGTTGCTGCCGGCTTTTGTTTTGGAGAAATCCGACAAAGTTTGCCAGTTGCTACAGGCGGGGCTCACAGCGCGGCCCCATACAGGGCTGGGTACCAGATGAAACTGCTCCGGGGATCTGGTTTGGCTTTTATTCATTGTCCATGCTGGACCCCCTACATGGCGCTATCTTGCCATCCCGCGAGGTCCTGGGTATCAGATGAAAGCTGGCTTTCGGAGCTTTAACCACCATGCAGGCCCCTGGTCGCTGACGGCTTTTGTTTTGGAGAAATCCGGCAAAGTTTGCTAATTGTTGTCTTACAGCACCCCCTACAGGCGGGGCAAGTTGCCACCAATTTTGTTCATTTTCCGCGGGAAAAAATCACCATCCCCGCAGGGTCCTGGGTACCAGATGAAAGCTGGCTTTCGGAGCTTTAACCCCATGCAGGCCCCTGGTCGCTGCTGGCTTTTATTCTTGAGAAAACCGGTAAAAATTTCCAATTGGTGTTTAACAGTGCCCCTAAAGATGTGGCAAGTTGCCGCCAACTTTGGAAGATTTCTGCAGGAAAAAGGCGTCATCCCCGCAGGGGTCCTGGTTATCAGATGAAAGCTGGCTTTCGGGGCTTTTACCCCGTGCAGCCCCCTGGTTGCTACCGGCTTTTGTTCTCGAGAAATCCGGCAAAGTTTGCTAATTGCTGTCTTACAGCACCCCCTACAGGCGGGGCAAGTTACCAGCAATTTTGTTCATTTTCCGTGGAAAAAAATCACCATCCACCCAGGCTCCTGGGTATCAGATGAAAGCTGGCTTTCGGGGCTTTAACCCCATGCAGGCTCCTGGTCGCTGCCAGCTTTTGTTTTGGAGAAATCCGACAAAGTTTTCCAGTTGCTGCCTCACAGCGCCCCTAAAGGCAGGGCAAGTTGCCGCCAATTTTGGCCATTTTCCATGGGAAACAGGCGCCATCCCCCCAGGGTCCTGGGTATCAGATGAAAGCTGGCTTTCGGGGCTTTTACCACCTGCAGGCCCCTGGTCGCTGCCGGCTTTTGTTTTGGAGAAATCCGGCAAAGTTTTCCAGTTGCTGCCTCACAGCACCCCCTACAGGCAGGGCAAGTTGCCTC
Organism: Motacilla alba alba; assembly: GCF_015832195.1. Classification (NCBI taxonomy): domain Eukaryota; kingdom Metazoa; phylum Chordata; class Aves; order Passeriformes; family Motacillidae; genus Motacilla; species Motacilla alba. The sequence goes on from NW_024037467.1 coordinate 27,629, forward strand.
CAATTTTGGATATTTTTGTAGGAAAATGGCGCCATCCCGCGAGGCTCCTGGGTATCAGATGAAAGCTGGCTTTCGGGGCTTTAACGACCTGCTGCTCCTGGTCGCTGCCGGCTTTTGTTTCGGAGAAATCCGGCAAAGTTTACCACTTGCTGCCTCAAAGCGCCCCATACAGGCGGGGCAAGTTGCCACCAATTTTGGCCATTTTCAGCAAGAAAAAGCTGCCATCCACCAAGGGTCCTGGGTACGAGATGAAAGCTGGCTTTCGGGGATTTAACCCCATGCAGGCCCCTGGTCGCTGCTGGCTTTTATTCTTGAGAAAACCGGTAAAAATTTCCAATTGGTGTTTAACTGCGCCACTAAAGATGAGGCAAGATGCCGCCAACTTTGGAAATTTTCTGCAGGAAAAAGGCGTCATCCCCGCAGGGACCTGGGTATCAGATGAAAGCTGGCTTTCGGGGCTTTTACCCCATGCAGGCCCCTGGTCGCTGCCGGCTTTTGTTTTGGAGAAATCCGGCAACGTTTGCCAATTGTTGCCTCACAGCGCCCCCTAGAAGCGGAGCAATTTGCCGCCAACTTTGGAAATTTTCCGCAGGAAAAAGGCGTCATCCCCGCAGGGTCCTGGGTATCAGATGAAAGCTGGCTTTTGGGGCTTTTACCCCATGCAGGCCCCTGGTTGCTGCCGGCTTTTGTTTTGGAGAAATCCGACAAAGTTTTCCAGTTGCTGGCTCACAGCGCCCCCTACAGGCGGGGCAAGTTGCCGCCAATTTTGGCCATCTTCCGTGGGAAAAAGGTGCCGTGCCCCCAGGGTCCTGGGTATCAGATGAAAGCTGGCTTTCCGGGCTTTAACCTCATGCAGGCTCCTGGTCGCTGCTGGTTTTTATTCTTGAGAAAACCGGTAAAAATTTCCAATTGGTGTTTAACAGCGCCCCTGAAGATGAGGCAAGTTGCCCCCAACTTTGGAAATTTTCCGCAGGAAAAAGGCGTCATCCCCGCAGGGTCCTGGGTATCAGATGAAAGCTGGCTTTCGGGGCTTTCACCCCATGCAAGCCCCTGGTTGCTGCCGGCTTTTGTTTTGGAGAAATCCGACAAAGTTTTCCAGTTGCTGCCTCACAGCGCCCCCTACAGGCAGGGAAAACTGCTGGATCTTTTGGCCATTGTCCATGGGAAAATGGCGCTATCCCGCCAGGGTCCTGGGTATCAGATGAAAGCTGGCTTTCAGAGCTTCTACCCCATGAAGGCCCCTGGTCGCTGCCGGCTTTTGTTTTGGAGAAATCCGACAAAGTTTGCCAATTGTTGTCTTAGAGCGCCCCTTACAGGCGGGGCAAGTTGCCACCAATTTTGTTCATTTTCCGCGGGAAAAAGTCACCATCCACCCAGGGTCCTGGGTACCAGATGAAAGCTGGCTTCCGGGGCTTTTACCCCATGCAGGCCCCTGGTCGCTGCTGGCTTTTATTCTTGAGAAAACTGGTAAAAATTTCCAATTGCTGCCTCACAGCACCCCCTACATGCGGGGCAAATTGCCGCAAATTTTGGATATTTTTGTGTCGGAAAATGGTGCCATCCCGCGAGGCTCCTGGGTACGAGATGAAAGCTGGCTTTCGGGGCTTTAACCACCTGCAGGCCCCTGGGCGCTGCCGGCTTTTGTTTTGGAGAAATCCGGCAAAGTTTACTAATTGTTGTCTTACAGCACCCCCTACAGGCGGGGCAAGTTGCCACCAATTTTGTTCATTTTCCGCGGGAAAAAATCACCATCCCCCCAGGGTCCTGGGTATCAGATGAAAGGTGGCTTTCGAGGCTTTAACCCCATGCAGGCCCCTGGTCGCTGCAGGCTTTTATTCTTGAGAAAACCGGTAAAAATTTCCAATTGGTGTTTAACAGTGCCCCTAAAGATGTGGCAAGTTGCCGCCAACTTTGGAAGATTTCTGCAGGAAAAAGGCGTCATCCCCGCAGGGTCCTGGTTATCAGATGAAAGCTGGCTTTCGGGGCTTTTACCCCGTGCAGCCCCCTGGTTGCTACCGGCTTTTGTTCTTGAGAAATCCGGCAAAGTTTGCTAATTGCTGTCTTACAGCACCCCCTACAGGCGGGGCAAGTTACCAGCAATTTTGTTCATTTTCCGTGGAAAAAAATCACCATCCACCCAGGCTCCTGGGTATCAGATGAAAGCTGGCTTTCGGGGCTTTAACCCCATGCAGGCTCCTGGTCGCTGCCAGCTTTTGTTTTTGAGAAATCCGACAAAGTTTTCCAGTTGCTGGCTCACAGCGCCCCTAAAGGCGGGGCAAGTTGCCGCCAATTTTGGCCGTTTTCCATGGGAAACAGGCGCCATCCCGCCAGGGTCCTGGGTATCAGATGAAAGCTGGCTTTCGGGGCTTTT
>NW_024037468.1:0-29996 GCF_015832195.1 Motacilla alba alba
ATCCAGCAGGCAGCCGGCCCAAAAGGGCGAGGGCCTACCTGGTACTGACAAAGGCTTCTGCCTCGGAAAAAAACCTCATTTCCCACGTTCTTGGTCTCAGTTTGCAGAGCTCCGTGGGCACTCTCAAAGCAGCCCGAGTTGGCACAGGTGGCAGCCTGTCCCTGGTCGGCATCTTCAGATTCCCGGAAATCCAGCAGGCAGCAGGCCACAAAGAGCCGAGGGCCTTCCTGGTACTGACAAAGGCTTCTACCCGGGAAAACAAACCTCAGCACCCCACGTACAGGTCTCAGTTTGCAGAGCTCCATGGGCACTCTCAAAGCTGCCCGAGTAGGCACGGGTGGCAGCTTGTCCCTGGGCGGCATCTTCAGATTCCCAGAAATCCAGAAGGAAGCTGGCTTCGAAGGGCCGTGCGCCTACCTGGTACTGACAAAGGCTTCTGCCCAGGGAAACAAAATTCACCAACACATTTTCCTGGTCTCAGTTTGCAGAGCTCCATGGGCACTCTCAAAGCAGCCCGAGTTGCCACAGGTGGCAGCTTGCCCCTGGGCGGCATCTTCAGATTCGCGAAAACCCAGCAGGCAGCTGGCCCCGAAGGGCGAGGGCCTACCTGGTACTGACAAAGGCTTCCGCCCGGGAAACTAACCTCACCATACCACGTGCCTGGTCTCAGTTTGCAGAACTCCATGGGCACACTCAAAGCAGCCCGAGTTGGCACAGGCGGCAGTTTGTCCCACGGCGGCATCTTGATATTCGCGGAAATCCAGCGAGCAGCCGCCCCAAAGGGCCAAGGGCCTACCTGGTACTGACAAGGGCTTCTGCCCAGGAAAACAAAATTCACCAACACACGTTCATGGTCTCAGTTTGCAGAGCTCCATGGGCACTCTCAAAGCAGCCTGAGTTGGCACAGGTGGCATCTTGTCCCTGGGCGGCATCTTGATATTGGAGGAAATCCAGCAGGCAACCGGCCCATAAGTGCCAAGGGCCTACCTGATACTGACAAGGGCTTCTGCCCAGGAAAAAAAAACCCACCACCCCACGTTCCGGGTCTCAGTTTGCAGAGCTCCATGGGCACACTCAAAGCAGCCCGAGTTGGCACAGGTGGCAGCTTGTCCCTGGGTGGCATCTTCAAATTCGCGGATATCCTGCAGCCAGACAGCCAAAAAGGGCCGAGGGCCTACCTGGTACTGACAAAGGCTTCTGCCCGGGAAAACAGAACTCACCAACCCACGTTCCTGGTCTCAGTTTGCAGAGCTCCATGGGCACTCTCAAAGCAGCCTGAGTTGGCACAGGTGGCATCTTGTCCCTGGGCGGCATCTTGATATTGGAGGAAATCCAGCAGGCAACCGGCCCATAAGTGCCAAGGGCCTACCTGATACTGACAAGGGCTTCTGCCCAGGAAAAAAATACCCACCACCCCACGTTCCGGGTCTCAGTTTGCAGAGCTCTATGGGCACACTCAAAGCAGCCTGAGTTGGCACAGGTGGCAGCTTGTCCCTGGGTGGCATCTTCAAATTCGCGGATATCCTGCAGCCAGACAGCCAAAAAGGGCCGAGGGCCTACCTGGTACTGACAAAGGCTTCTGCCCGGGAAAACAGAACTCACCAACCCACGTTCCTGGTCTCAGTTTGCAGAGCTCCATGGGCACTCTCAAAGCAGCCTGAGTTGGCACAGGTGGCATCTTGTCCCTGGGCGGCATCTTGATATTGGAGGAAATCCAGCAGGCAACCGGCCCATAAGTGCCAAGGGCCTACCTGATACAGACAAGGGCTTCTGCCCAGGAAAAAAAAACCCACCACCCCACGTTCCGGGTCTCAGTTTGCAGAGCTCTATGGGTACTCTCAAAGCAGCCTGAGTTGGCACAGGTGGCAGCTTGTCCCTGGGCAGCATCTTCAAATTCGCGGATATCCTGCAGCCAGACAGCCAAAAAGGGCCGAGGGCCTACCTGGTACTGACAAAGGCTTCTGCCCGGGAAAACAAAACTCACCAACCCACGTTCCTGGTCTCAGTTTGCAGAGCTCCATGGGCACACTCAAAGCAGCCTGAGTTGGCACAGGTGGCAGCTTGTCCCTGGGCGGCATCTTGATATTGGCGGAAATCCAGCAGGCAGCCGGCCCCGAAGGGCGAGGGCCTACCTGGTACTGACAAAGGCTTCTGCCTCAGAAAAAAAACCTCACATCCCACGTTCCGGGTCTCAGTTTGCAGAGCTCCATGGGCACTCTCAAAGCAGCCTGAGTTTCCACAGGTGGCAGCTTGTCCCTGGGCTGCATCTTGATATTCGTGGAATTCCAAATGGCCGCCTGCCCCTGAAGAACAAGGGCCTACCTGGTACTGACAAATGCTTCTGCCCGGGGAAAGAAAACTCAGCACCCCACGGTCCTGGTCTCAATTTGCAGAGCTCCATGGGCACTCTCAAAGCAGCCCGAGTTGGCACAGGTGGCAGCTTGCCCCTGGGCGGCATCTTCAGATTCGCGGAAATCCTGCAGGCAGCCGGCCCAAAAGGGCGAGGGCCTACCTGGTACTGACAAAGGCTTCTGCCTCGGAGAAAAACCTCACATCCCACGTTCTTGGTCTCAGTTTGCAGAGCTCCATGGGCACTCTCAAAGCAGCCCGAGTTGGCACAGCTGGCAGCCTGTCCCTGGGCGGCATCTTCAGATTCCCGGAAATCCAGCAGGCAGCAGGCCACGAAGAGCCGAGGGCCTACCTGGTACTGACAAAGGCTTCTGCCCGGGAAAACAAACCTCAGCACCCCACATACAGGCCTCAGTTTGCAGAGCTCCATGGGCACTCTCAAACCTGCCTGAGTAGGCACGGGTGGCAGCTTGTCCATGGGCGGCATCTTCAGATTCCCGGAAATCCAGAAGGAAGCTGGCTTCGAAGGGCCGTGGGCCTACCTGGTACTGACAAATGCTTCTGCCCAGGGAAACAAAATTCACCAACTCATTTTCCTGGTCTCAGTTTGCAGAGCTCCATGGGCACTCTCAAAGCAGCCCGAGTTGGCACAGGTGGCAGCTTGTCCCTGGGTGGCATCTTCAAATTCGCGGATATCCTGCAGCCAGACAGCCCAAAAAGGCCGAGGGCCTACCTGGTACTGACAAATGCTTCTGCCCGGGGAAATAAAACCCACCAACGCACGTTAATGGTCTCAGTTTTCAGAGCTCCATGGGCACTCTCAAAGCAGCCCGAGTTGGCACGGGTGGCAGCTTGTCCCTAGGCGGCATCTTTAGATACGCGGTAATCCCGCTGCCACCCGGCAACGAAGGGCAGACGTCCTACCTGGTACTGACAAAGGCTTCTGTCCCTGAAAAACAAAATTCGACAACGCACGTTCCTGGTCTCAGTTTGCAGAGCTCCATTGGCACTCTCAAAGCAGCCCGAGTTGGCACAGGTGGCAGCTTGTCCGTGGGCAGCATTTCAGATTCGCGAAAACCCAGCGGGCAGCTGGCCCTGAAGGGCGAGGGCCTACCTGGTACTGACAAAGGCTTCTGCCCGGGAAAACAAAACTCACCACGCCACGTTCCACATCTCAGTTTTCAGAGCTCCGTGGGCACTCTCAAAGCAGCCCGAGTTGGCACAGGTGGCAGCTTGTCCCTGGGCGGCATCTTCAGATTCGCGGATATCCTGCAGCCAGACAGCCCAAAAGGGCGGTTGGCCACCTGGTAATGACAAAGGCTTCTGCCCGGGAAAACAAAACTCACCAACCCACGTTCCTGGTCTCAGTTTGCAGAGCTCCGTGGGCACTCTCAAAGCAGCCCGAGTTGGCACAGGTGGCAGCTTGTCCTTGGGCAGCATCTTGATATTCGCGGAAATCCAGCGAGCAGCCGCCCCTAAGGGCCAAGGGCCTACCTGGTACTGACAAAGGCTTCTGCCCGGGGAAAGAAAACCCACCACCCCACGTTCCTGGTCTCAGTGTGCAGAGCTCCATGGGCACTCTCAAAGCAGACCGAGTTAGCACGGGTGGCAGCTTGTCCTTGGGTGGCATCTTGTTATTGGCGGAAATCCAGCAGGCAGACGGCCCCTAAGGGCCGTGGGCCTACCTGGAACAGACAAAGGCTTCTGCCCAGGTAAACAAAATTCGCCAACACACGTTCATGGTCTCAGTTTGCAGAGCTCCATGAGTACTCTAAAATCAGCGTGAGTTGCCACAGGTGGCAGCTTGTCCCTGGGCGGCATCTTGATATTCGTCGAAATCCGGCAGGCCGACGGCCCCTAAGGACTGAGAGCCTACCTGGTACTGACAAAGGCTTCTGCCCAGGAAAAAAAAACCCACCACCCCACGTTCCGGGTCTCAGTTTGCAGAGCTCTGTGGGCACTCTTAAAGCAGCCCGAGTTGGCACAGGTGGCAGCTTGCCCCTGGGCGGCATCTTGATATTGGCGGAAATCCAGCAGGCAGACGGCCCATAAGTGCCAAGGGCCTACCTCGTACAGACAAATGCTTCTGCCCAGGGAAACAAAACAGACCAACCCACGTTAATGGTCTCAGTTTGCAGAGCTCCATGGGCACTCTCAAGGCAGCCCGAGTTGGCACAGGTGGCAGCTTGTCCCTGGGCAGCATCTTCAGATTCGCAAAAACCCAGCAGGCAGCTGGCCCCGAAGGGCGAAGGCCTACCTGGTACTGACAAAGGCTTCTGCCCAGGTAAACTAAGCTCACCACACCACGTTCCTGGTCTCAGTTTGCAGAGCTCCGTGGGCACACTCAAAGCAGCCTGAGTTGGCACAGGTGGCAGCTTGTCCCTGGGCGGCATCTTGATATTGGCGGAAATCCAGCAGGCAGACGGCCCCTAAGGACTGAGGGCCTACCTGATACTGACACAGCTTCTGCCCCGGAATACAAAACTCACCAGCCCACGTTCCTGGTCTCAGTTGGCAGAGCTCTTTAGGCACTCTGCAAGCAGCCTGACTTGGCACTGGTGGCAGCCTGTCCCTTGGTGGCAACTTGAAATTCGTGGAAATCTAGCAACCAGCTAGCGGCAGTGGGCTGGTGTTGTGCGGCTTGCTTCTTCACCTCCTGCAAGCTGCCGGCTCTCCGTCTAGAGAAAGCGAAAGAGCCGCTACTTCGCGCACTGCTGCTTGTGCCGGTGGCGGTGCGCTCCGGAGCGCTGCTTCGGGCGATAGACGCCCGCGAGCGGCACTTCGCTCCGGACAGCTCCGTACCTCCGTCTTCTGCCTCTCTCGTCGTCTGCATCCTAGCCAAAAGCTTCTCCATGACTTCTCGCCGAGAGAGAAAGTGTGCCAGCACTGCAAACATCTTCCGATCTTGCTTGACGAGTTCACCCAGTTCTTTGCATCTCGCAGAGCAAAGAGACCCGCAAGAGTTTCCACGGAGCGTTGCAGGAGCACTAGCAAGATGCATTGCAAAGTTGTCCAAAAACTTCTTCCATTCGCATGCTAACGTGATTTTCAAAGGCATACGAGTGGCAATCCACCATCCCGCAGCAGTAAGAGAGCTGCGCCCACAATGCTGCTGTTGTGCGGCTTGCTTCTTCACCTCCTGCAAGCTGCCGGCTCTCCGTCTAGCGAAAGCGAAAGAGCCGCTACTTCGCGCACTGCTGCTTGTGCCGGTGGCGGTGCGCTCCGGAGCGCTGCTTCGGGCGAAAGACGCCGGCCAGCGGCACTTCGCTCCGGACAGCCCCGTACCTCCGTCTTCTGCCTCTCTCGTCGTCTGCATCCTAGCCAAAAGCTTCTCCATGACTTCTCGCCGAGAGAGAAAGTGTGCCAGCACTGCAAACATCTTCCGATCTTGCTTGACGAGTTCACCCAGTTCTTTGCATCTCGCAGAGCAAAGAGACCCGCAAGAGTTTCCACGGAGCGTTGCAGGAGCACTAGCAAGATGCATTGCAAAGTTGTCCAAAAACTTCTTCCATTCGCATGCTAACGTGATTTTCAAAGGCATACGAGTGGCAATCCACCATCCCGCAGCAGTTCGAGAGCTGCGCCCACAATGCTGCTGTTGTGCGGCTTGCTTCTTCACCTCCTGCAAGCTGCCGGCTCTCCGTCTAGCGAAGGCGAAAGAGCCGCTTCTTCGCGCACTGCTGCTTGTGCCGGTGGCGGTGCGCTCCGGAGCGCTGCTTCGGGCGAAAGACGCCGGCCAGCGGCACTTCGCTCCGGACAGCCCCGTACCTCCGTCTTCTGCCTCTCTCGTCGTCTGCATCCTAGCCAAAAGCTTCTCCATGACTTCTCGCCGAGAGAGAAAGTGTGCCAGCACTGCAAACATCTACCGATCTTGTTTGACGAGTTCACCCAGTTCTTTGCATCTCGCAGCGCAAAGAGACCCGCAAGAGTTTCCACGGAGCGTTGCAGGAGCACTAGCAAGATGCATTGCAAAGTTGTCCAAAAACTTCTTCCATTCGCATGCTAACGTGATTTTCAAAGGCATACGAGTGGCAATCCACCATCCCGCAGCAGTTCGAGAGCTGCGCCCACAATGCTGCTGTTGTGCGGCTTGCTTCTTCACCTCCTGCAAGCTGCCGGCTCTCCGTCTAGCGAAAGCGAAAGAGCCGCTACTTCGCGCACTGCTGCTTGTGCCGGTGGCGGTGCGCTCCGGCGCGCTGCTTCGGGCGAAAGACGCCGGCCAGCGGCACTTCGCTCCGGACAGCCCCGTACCTCCGTCTTCTGCCTCTCTCGTCGTCTGCATCCTAGCCAAAAGCTTCTCCATGACTTCTCGCCGAGAGAGAAAGTGTGCCAGCACTGCAAACATCTTCCGATCTTGCTTGACGAGTTCACCCAGTTCTTTGCATCTCGCAGCGCAAAGAGACCCGCAAGAGTTTCCACGGAGCGTTGCAGGAGCACTAGCAAGATGCATTGCAAAGTTGTCCAAAAACTTCTTCCATTCGCATGCTAACGTGATTTTCATAGGCATACGAGTGGCAATCCACCATCCCGCAGCAGTAAGAGAGCTGCGCCCACAATGCTGCTGTTGTGCGGCTTGCTTCTTCACCTCCTGCAAGCTGCCGGCTCTCCGTCTAGCGAAAGCGAAAGAGCCGCTACTTCGCGCACTGCTGCTTGTGCCGGTGGCGGTGCGCTCCGGAGCGCTGCTTCGGGCGAAAGACGCCGGCCAGCGGCACTTCGCTCCGGACAGCCCCGTACCTCCGTCTTCTGCCTCTCTCGTCGTCTGCATCCAAGCCAAAAGCTTCTCCATGACTTCTCGCCGAGAGAGAAAGTGTGCCAGCACTGCAAACATCTACCGATCTTGTTTGACGAGTTCACCCAGTTCTTTGCATCTCGCAGCGCAAAGAGACCCGCAAGAGTTTCCACGGAGCGTTGCAGGAGCACTAGCAAGATGCATTGCAAAGTTGTCCAAAAACTTCTTCCATTCGCATGCTAACGTGATTTTCAAAGGCATGCGAGTGGCAATCCACCATCCCGCAGCAGTTCGAGAGCTGCGCCCACAATGCTGCTGTTGTGCGGCTTGCTTCTTCACCTCCTGCAAGCTGCCGGCTCTCCGTCTAGCGAAGGCGAAAGAGCCGCTACTTCGCGCACTGCTGCTTGTGCCGGTGGCGGTGCGCTCCCCGCGCTGCTTCGGGCGAAAGACGCCGGCCAGCGGCACTTCGCTCCGGACAGCCCCGTACCTCCGTCTTCTGCCTCTCTCGTCGTCTGCATCCAAGCCAAAAGCTTCTCCATGACTTTTCGCCGACAGAAATTGGGTGCCAGCACAGCAAACGTCTCCCAGTCTTGGCCCTGATTTTTGTCGTGGCTGCGCATTGTTGAAGCATTTATCTTTTTAATAAAGCGGCGAATTTATTTCGAGATGGCTATGATCTCTTCATACTTATCCTTGTGCGGTCAAGACACAGCAACAATACATTCTTGAGAAAGGAAAACATCTCGAGAGATATTCCAGTCCATCGGTGTGGCGCAGCTGCTGAAAAAGGGCAAAGCTGAAGAACCTTGCTCATCTTAATTTCTGTGCATCTCGCAGCATGCGAAGCATGAGGCAGCCGAGCACCGCGCTTTTGTGCGCTCTTAATGGAATTGCAAAAAATCCCACAGCTTTTCATCCACAAGCACAGTCAGCTGCATTCGCTTTTGCTTCTTGAAAAACTCACCGCTCTCCTTATATCGGTGTAGATCTTGATCTCTGGTTCCTGGGACTTTACCCAAGTGTTTGCTGTTTTGTACTTTCTTCTTTGGCAGTCAGGAACTTGTATATATAATCTGGTACATGTTTCTTGGAAAACATTTCCTGTCTAAAAATGATACATAGCTGCAATTTACCCGACTGTATATAACTACTCTTTTACTGTATAAAAAAGTGTATTAGAATGATACACCACCTGAATTTCAATGATTGAAAAAAGCGTCTTACTTCTTTTTCCTATTCTCTGTATTTCCTTCTCTTTGTTATGTTTCTTTGGCTATTATGTGCGTGCCCAATGGTTTTTCTGTTCCTGTTGTGGGACAGCAAATGTTCAGGCTCTTCTAATTTTGTCACTAATTAAATAATCCATCTTCCCCGCCGGAAAGATGCAGGATGTGTCTCATTTTCACTGCTCCTGTTTTGTTTCCTTATTCTTTTGAATGGCTCCCTGTCTTCCTACTCACACTCTGAGTAACGAATTTCTAATTTTCTTTCCTATCTGCCTTTATCAATTTTTCTCTGACTTGGATGCTATTGAATTAAGCCATGCCAAGTTGAAGAATTGCATCAAGAAGAGTGCTCAATGAAAAAAAAAACATTTAGTTTTGGGGTTCTATCACAGAAGAGTTCAAAGACTCTTCCCATGTGAAGAATATCTGATGAATATCTTAAAAACTATCATCTCTGTGTAAGTATTTTGCATCCAGTTCTTGCTCTAGTCCTTGCTTTGGCAAATTTGACACAAGTGAGGCATTGTGTGTTTTGCAGCTTCTAGGGAGATGGTTCCAGGTCTTGAGAAAGTCGTGGGCTTTGTCTCATCTTTAGACATCTGAAAATCACCTAGGCATCCCAAAGACTCATTAGAAATACAAATACCTGCAGGGAACCGGAGGTGAGCTTCATCTTACCATGTGTCTTGAACAGGGTGTTCTATGTGTGAAAGAGATTCTAGTCAGAATTCTGCTCAGTACAGTCCATCAAGTTGAGAGAATTGATCATTTTAATCTGGGCTTTATATCCACAGAGGCTGAAGGTGTCTCCATGCTCCAGTGCCTATCAGTCTTCTCAAATATTTCAATCCATGAGTTGAATTCTAGAAGCAAAAACTTTTCTCCAGGTGACCTTTACCAAGAGACTCAATGTTAGGTGGAATCAAACAACTCCTTTTTTATCCATTTTATCGAAAGTGATCTTAAAGATTCAATCCATATGCTTAGGTGAGAGAAATCCTACCATTGGCAGATGGCATGTATTGGCCAGTATTGACAGCAGAAAGAAGCAAAAAAGCATGCCAAAAAATGCTGAATGCAGTAAGCAGACCATCAAGCAAACCGGTGGAAAAATAGTTGCTTTGTATGTAAGATGAATCGGAGAGATACAGATGGAGTTCTTCATGATGTTTTTCATTGACATTTAAACTAGGAAAGAGGTTAAAACTATGATGGAAGGGATTAATTGCTTGATGTTAGAGTATTTCTTTAGAGAGACATAACAAGTGAATACATGTTTAACCAGTTATCGGCTTCCCATCAGCAATGGGTGCACTTTAATTGCCTTTAAAAGCTGTAATGAAATACTTTTTAAAGCAATTTTTTCCCCTTATTTTTGCAAGAGCTTTTTTCTGTTATTTTTGAAAAATAGGAAAAATTTCCAGTAAAGGATCAACGGGCTGCTCTGTCATTTAATATTAGAAAACACTTATGGTATACTTTCTAGAAGAAAAAGTACCTAAAAAAAGGAGTATTCCCATTATGCTTGTAAAACGATCTTCCAACCATAAGAAAATCAAAAATTATACTATTTCAAGGATCTCACACTCCTAGAACACATTCATTTACCACACTCATAATTTATCAAACACAGCTTGTAATTAGACCTCTAAGAGTCAAACAGAGCGTTGTATCCACAGGCACTGTGAGAGCAGCCTGAGGTGGCACAGGTGGCAGGTTGTACGTGAGCTAGATCTTGATCAATGCGGCATTACAGCAGCCAACCGGGGCCTGCACGCAAGGCCCATCCAAAAAATGTGGTGAGCTTTTTCCCAGGGAAACCAAACTCACCACCTCACCTTCCTGGTCTCAGGCCCCAAATGGCCACAAAAGTACTGTGCGGGCAACAGCCCAGGAAAAAAAACTCAACACCTCACCGTCTAGGTCTCAGTTTGCAGAGCTCTGTGGGCACTGTGCAAGCACCCAACGTTGGCACAGCTATCAGCCTTTAATTGGATGGCATCCTGATTAATACAGAAATCGAGCAGGCACCAAGCATCAACGTGCTTAGGGACACCTAGGTATTGTGCATTATACTGCCCAAGGAGAAAAAAACCCACCACCCCAAGGTCTTAGTCTCAGTTTGCAGAGTTCCGTGGGCACTCTCAAAGCAGCCAGAGCTAGCACAGGTGGCAGCTTGTCCCTGAGAGGCATCTTGATATTTGTGGATATCCAGGAGGCAACAGGCCCCTTAGGGCCGAGGGCCTACCTGGTACTGACAAAGGCTTCTTCCCAGAAAAACAAAGCTCACCATCCCACGTTGCTGGTCTCAGTTTGTAGAGCTCCATGGGCACTCTCAAACCAGCCCGAGTTGGCACAGGTGGCAGCTTGACCCGGGACGGCACCGTGATATTCGGGCAAATCCAGCGGGGAGCCGGCCGCTAAGGGTGGAGGGCCGACCTAGTACAGAGATAGTCTTCTACCCAGCAAAACAAGACACATTACCCGACGTTCCAGGCCACGGTTTGAAGAGCTCCATGGGCACTCTCAAAGCAGCCCGAGTTGGCACAGGTGGCAGCTTGTCCCTGGGCGGCATCTTGTTATTCGGGGAAATCCAGCCTGCAACCGGACCCATAGGGCCGAAGGCCTACCTGGTACTGACAAAGGCTTCGGCCGGGAAAACAAAACTCAGAACCCCACGGTCCCGGTCTCAGTTTGCAGAGCTCCATGGGCACTCTCAAAGCAGCCCGAGTTGGCACAGGTGGCAGAATATCCCTGGGCGGCATCTTGATATTCGTGGAAATCCAGCAGGCAGCCAGCCATGAAGGGCCGAGGGCCTACCTGGTACTGACAAAGGCTTCTGCCGAGGAAAAAAAAAAACTCACCATCCCACGCTCCTGGTTTCTGTTTGTAGAGCACCATGGGTACTCTCAAAGCAGCCCAAGTTGGCACAGGTGGCAGCTTGTTCCTGGGCGGCATCTAGATATGCGTGGAAATCCAGCAGGCAGACTGCCTCTAAGGGCCGAGGTCCTACTTGGTACTGACAAAGGGTTCTGCCCGGGAAAAAAAAACCCGAAACCCCACATACTTTGGCTCAGTTTGAAGAGCTCCGTGGGCACTCTCAAAGCAGCGTGAGTTGGCACAGGTGGCAGCTTGTCCCTGGGCGGCATCTTGATATTCGTGGAAGTCTTGCTGCCAGCCTGCCCCTAAGGGCCGAGGGCCTACCTGGTACTTACAATGGCTTCTGCCCAGGAAACATAACCCATAACCCCATGTACCCTGTCTCAGTTTTTAGAGCTCCGTGGGCACCCTCAAAGCAGCCCGAGCTGGCACAGGTGGCAGCTTGTCCCTGGGCAGCATCTTGATATTCGTGGAAATTCAGCAGGCAGCCTGCCCCTAAGGAACAAGGGCCTACCTGGTACTGAGAGAGGCTTCTGCCCGAGAAAACAAAACCCACAACCCTAGGTTATGGTCTCAGTTTGCAGAGCTCCGTGGGCACCCCCAAAGCAGCGCGAGTTGGCCCAAGTGGCAGCTTGTCCCTGGGCAGCATCTTGATATTCGTGGAAATCCAGCAGGCAGACGGCCCTGAAGTTCCGAGAGCCTGCCTGGTACTGCAAATGCTTCTGCCCGGGGAAACAAAACTCACCAAGGCAAGTTCCTGGTCTAACTTTACAGAGCTCCATGGGCACTCTCAAAGCAGCCCAAGTTGGCACAGGTGGCAGCTTGTCCCTGGGTGGCATCTTGATATTCGTGGAAATCCAGCAGGCAGACTGCCTCTAAGGGCTGAGGGCCTACTTCGTACTGACAAAGGCTTCTGCCCGGGAAAACAAAACCCGAAATCCCACATACTTTGGCTCAGTTTGAAGAGCTCCGTGGGCACTCTCAAAGCAGCCCAAGTTGGCACAAGTGGCAGCTTGTCCCTGGGCAGCATTTTGATATTCGTGGAAATCCTGCAGGCAGCTGGCCCCCAAGGGCCAAGGGCCGACCTGGTACTGACAAAGGCTTCTGCCCGGGAAAACAAAACTCAGAACACCACGTTTCTGGTCTCAGTTTGCAGAGCACCATGGGCACTCTCAAAGCAGCGCGAGTTGGCACAGGTGGCAGCTTGTCCCTGGGCAGCATCTTGATATTCGTGGAAATCCAGCAGGCTGCCTGCCCTTAAGGACCGAGGGCGTACCTGGCACTTCAAATGCTTCTGCCCGGAGAAACAAAACTCAGCACCCCAGGTTCATGGTCTCAGTTTGCAGAGCTCCATGGGCACTCTCAAAGCAGCACGAGTTGGCACAGGTGGCAGCTTGTCCCTGGGCAGCATCTTGATATTCGTGGAAATCCTGCAGGCAGCCTGCCCCTAAGGAACAAGGGCCTACCTGGTACTGACAAAGGCTTCTGCCCGGGAAAACAAAACCCACAACCCTACCTTCCTGGTCTCAGTTTGCAGAGCGCCGTGGGCACCCTCAAAGCAGCGCGAGTTGGCACAAGTGGCAGCTTGTCCCTGGGCAGCATCTTGATATTCGTGGAAATCCAGCCGGCAG
The DNA here is from genome assembly GCF_015832195.1 of Motacilla alba alba. Lineage (NCBI taxonomy): Eukaryota > Metazoa > Chordata > Aves > Passeriformes > Motacillidae > Motacilla > Motacilla alba. The sequence continues at coordinate 12,816 of NW_024037468.1, forward strand.
CCTGCCCCTGAGGAACAAGGGCCTTCCTGGTACTGACAAAGGCTTCTGCCCAGGGAAACAAAATCCACCACCCCACGTTCCACATCTCAGTTTGCAGAGCACCGTGGGCACTCTCAAAGCAGCCCGAGTTGGCACAGGTGGCAGCTTGTCCCTGGGCGGCATCTTGATATTTGTGGAAATCCTGCAGGCAGCCGGCCCCCAAGGGCCAAGGCCTGACCTGGTACTGACAAAGGCTTCTGCCCGGGGAAACAAAACCCACCACCCCACGTTCCAGGTCTCAGTTTGCAGAGCTCCATGGGCACTCTCAAACCAGCCCGAGTTGGCACAGGTGGCAGCTTGTCCCTGGGCAGCATCTTGATATTCGTGGAAATCCAGCAGGCAGACTGCCCATAAGGAACAAGGGCCTTCCTGGTACTGACAAAGGCTTCTGCCCTGGAAAACAAAACCCAGCACCCCACGTTTCTGGTCTCAGTTTGCAGAGCACCATGGGCACTCTCAAAGCAGCCCGAGTTGGCACAGGTGGCAGCTCCTCCGTGGGCAGCATCCTGATATTCGTGGAAATTCAGCAGGCTGACGGCCCTGAAAGACCGTGGGCCTACCTAGTACTGACAAATACTTCTGCCCGGGAAAACAAAACTCAGCACCCCACGGTCCTGGTCACAGTTTGCAGAGCTCCGTGGGCACTCTCAAAGCAGCGTGAGTTGGCAAAGGTGGCAGCTTGTCCCTGGGCGGAAACTTGATTTTCGTGGAAATCCTGGTGCCAGCCTCCCCCAAAGGGCCGAGGGCCTACCTGGTCCTGCAAATGTTTCTGCCCGGGAAAACAACACCGACAAACCCACGTTCCTGGTCTCAGTTTGAAGAACTCCGTGGGCACTCTCAAAGCAGCCCGAGTTGGCACAGGTGGCAGAATATCCCTGGGCAGCATTTTGATATTCGGGGAAATCTTGCTTCCAGGCTGTCCCTAAGGAACAAGGGCCTACTTGGTACTGACAAAGGCTTCTGCCCTGGAAAACAAAACCCAGCACCCCACGTTTCTGGTCTCAGTTTGCAGAGCTCCGTGGGCACCCTCATAGCAGCACGAGTTGGCCCAAGTGGCAGCTGGTCCCTGGGCAGCATCTTGATATTCGTGGAAATCCAGCCGGCAGCCTGCCCCTGAGGAACAAGGACTCTCCTGGTACTGACAAAGGCTTCTGCCTGGGGAAAGAAAACCCACCAGCCCATGTTCCACATCTCAGTTTGCAGAGCTCCATGGGCACTCTCAAAGCAGCCCAAGTTGGCACAGGTGGCAGCTTGTCCCTGGGCGGCATCTTGATATTTGTGGAAATCCTGCAGGCAGCCGGCCCCCAAGGGCCAAGGGCCGACCTGGTACTGACAAAGGCTTCTGCCAGGGGAAACAAAACCCAGCACCCCACGTTTCTGGTCTCAGTTTGCAGAGCTCCATGGGCACCATCAAAGCAGCCCGAGTTGGCACAGGTGGCAGCTTGTCCCTGGGCAGCATCTTGATATTCGTGGAAATCCAGCAGGCAGTCGGCCCTGAAATTCCGAGGGCCTACCTGGTACTGACAAATGCTTCTGCCCGGGAAAACAAAACTCACCAACGCACGTTCCTGGTCTCACTTTGCAGAGCTCCAAGGGCACTCTCAAAGCAGCGCGAGTTGGCACAGGTGGCAGCTTGTCCTTTGGCAGCATCTTGATATTCATGGAAATCCAGCAGGCTGCCTGCCCTTAAAGACCAAGGGCCTACCTGGTACTGCAAATGCTTCTGCCCAGGGAAACAAAATTCAGCACCCCAGGTTCATGGTCTCAGTTTGCAGAGCTCCATGGGCACTCTCAAAGCAGCCCGAGTTGGCACAGGTGGCAGCTTGTCCCTGGGCAGCATCTTGATATTCGTGGAAATCTTCCTGCCAGCCTGCCCCTAAGGAACAAGGGCCTACCTGGCACTGAGAGAGGCTTCTGCCCGGGAAAACAAAACCCACAATCCTACGTTCCTGGTCTCAGTTTGCAGAGCTCCGTGGGCACCCTCATAGCAGCGTGAGTTGGCACAAGTGGCAGCTTGTCCCTGGGCAGCATCTTGATATTCGTGGAAATTGAGCCGCCAGCCTGCCCCTGAGGAACAAGGGCCTACCTGGTACTGACAAAGGCTTCTGCCCAGGGAAACAAAACCCACCACCCCACGTTCCACATCTCAGTTTGCAGAGCTCCATGGGCACTCTCAAAGCAGACCGAGTTAGCACAGGTGGCAGCTTGTCCCTGGGCGGCATCTTGGTATTGGCGGAAATCCAGCAGGCAGACGGCCCCTAAGGGCCGTGGGCCTACCTGGAACAGACAAAGGCTTCTGCCCAGTTAAACAAAATTCGCCAACACACGTTCATGGTCTCAGTTTGCAGAGCTCCATGGGTACTCTAAAATCAGCGTGAGTTGCCACAGGTGGCAGCTTGTCCCTGGGCGGCATCTTGATATTCGTCGAAATCCGGCAGGCCGACGGCCCCTAAGGACTGAGTGCCTACCTGGTACTGACAAAGGCTTCTGCCCAGGAAAAAAAACCCACCACCCCACGTTCCGGGTCTCAGTTTGCAGAGCTCTGTGGGCACTCTTAAAGCAGCCCGAGTTGGCACAGGTGGCAGCTTGCCCCTGGGCGGCATCTTGATATTGGCGGAAATCCAGCCGGCAGCCGGCCCATAAGGAACAAGGACCCTCCTGGTACTGACAAAGGCTTCTGCCCAGGGAAACAAAACAGACCAACCCACGTTAATGGTCTCAGTTTGCAGAGCTCCATGGGCACTCTCAAAGCAGCCCGAGTTGGCACAGGTGGCAGCTTGTCCCTGGGCAGCATCTTGATATTCGTGGAAATCCAGCAGGCAGACTGCCCATAAGGAACAAGGACCCTCCTGGTACTGACAAAGGCTTCTGCCCGGGAAAACAAAACTCAGCACCCCACGGTCCTGGTCACAGTTTGCAGAGCTCCGTGGGCACTCTCAAAGCAGCGTGAGTTGGCAAAGGTGGCAGCTTGTCCCTGGGCGGAAACTTGATTTTCGTGGAAATCCTGGTGCCAGCCTCCCCCAAAGGCCCGAGGGCCTACCTGGTCCTGCAAATGTTTCTGCCCGGGAAAACAACACCGACAAACCCACGTTCCTGGTCTCAGTTTGAAGAACTCCGTGGGCACTCTCAAAGCAGCCCGAGTTGGCACAGGTGGCAGAATATCCCTGGGCAGCATTTTGATATTCGGGGAAATCTTGCTTCCAGGCTGTCCCTAAGGAACAAGGGCCTACTTGGTACTGACAAAGGCTTCTGCCCTGGAAAACAAAACCCAGCACCCCACGTTTCTGGTCTCAGTTTGCAGAGCACCATGGGCACTCTCAAAGCAGCGTGAGTTGGCACAGGTGGCAGCTTGTCCCTGGGCAGCATCTTGATATTCGTGGAAATCCAGCAGGCTGCCTGCCCTTAAGGACCGAGGGCGTACCTGGCACTGCAAATGCTTCTGCCCGGAGAAACAAAACTCAGCACCCCAGGTTCATGGTCTCAGTTTGCAGAGCTCCGTGGGCACTCTCAAAGCAGCCCGAGTTGGCACAGGTGGCAGAATATCCCTGGGCAGCATCTTGATATTCGTGGAAAGCTTGCTGCCAGCCTGCACCTAAGGAACAAGGGCATACCTGGTACTGAGAGAGGCTTCTGCCCGGGAAAACAAAACCCACAGTCCTACGTTCCTGGTCTCAGTTTGCAGAGCTCCGTGGGCACCCTCATAGCAGCACGAGTTGGCCCAAGTGGCAGCTGGTCCCTGGGCAGCATCTTGATATTCGTGGAAATCCAGCCGGCAGCCTGCCCCTGAGGAACAAGGACTCTCCTGGTACTGACAAAGGCTTCTGCCTGGGGAAAGAAAACCCACCAGCCCATGTTCCACATCTCAGTTTGCAGAGCTCCATGGGCACTCTCAAAGCAGCCCAAGTTGGCACAGGTGGCAGCTTGTCCCTGGGCGGCATCTTGATATTGGCGGAAATCCTGCAGGCAGCCGGCCCCCAAGGGCCAAGGGCCGACCTGGTACTGACAAAGGCTTCTGCCAGGGGAAACAAAACCCAGCACCCCACGTTTCTGGTCTCAGTTTGCAGAGCTCCATGGGCACCATCAAAGCAGCCCGAGTTGGCACAGGTGGCAGCTTGTCCCTGGGCAGCATCTTGATATTCGTGGAAATCTTCCTGCCACCCTGCCCCTAAGGAACAAGGGCCTACCTGGCACTGAGAGAGGCTTCTGCCCGGGAAAACAAAACCCACAATCCTACGTTCCTGGTCTCAGTTTGCAGAGCTCCGTGGGCACCCTCATAGCAGCGTGAGTTGGCACAAGTGGCAGCTTGTCCCTGGGCAGCATCTTGATATTCGTGGAAATTGAGCCGCCAGCCTGCCCCTGAGGAACAAGGGCCTACCTGGTACTGACAAAGGCTTCTGCCCAGGGAAACAAAACCCACCACCCCACGTTCCACATCTCAGTTTGCAGAGCTCCATGGGCACTCTCAAAGCAGACCGAGTTAGCACAGGTGGCAGCTTGTCCCTGGGCGGCATCTTGGTATTGGCGGAAATCCAGCAGGCAGACGGCCCCTAAGGGCCGTGGGCCTACCTGGAACAGACAAAGGCTTCTGCCCAGTTAAACAAAATTCGCCAACACACGTTCATGGTCTCAGTTTGCAGAGCTCCATGGGTACTCTAAAATCAGCGTGAGTTGCCACAGGTGGCAGCTTGTCCCTGGGCGGCATCTTGATATTCGTCGAAATCCGGCAGGCCGACGGCCCCTAAGGACTGAGTGCCTACCTGGTACTGACAAAGGCTTCTGCCCAGGAAAAAAAACCCACCACCCCACGTTCCGGGTCTCAGTTTGCAGAGCTCTGTGGGCACTCTTAAAGCAGCCCGAGTTGGCACAGGTGGCAGCTTGCCCCTGGGCGGCATCTTGATATTGGCGGAAATCCAGCCGGCAGCCAGCCCATAAGGAACAAGGACCCTCCTGGTACTGACAAAGGCTTCTGCCCAGGGAAACAAAACAGACCAACCCACGTTAATGGTCTCAGTTTGCAGAGCTCCATGGGCACTCTCAAAGCAGCCCGAGTTGGCACAGGTGGCAGCTTGTCCCTGGGCAGCATCTTGATATTCGTGGAAATCCAGCAGGCAGACTGCCCATAAGGAACAAGGACCCTCCTGGTACTGACAAAGGCTTCTGCCCGGGAAAACAAAACTCAGCACCCCACGGTCCTGGTCACAGTTTGCAGAGCTCCGTGGGCACTCTCAAAGCAGCGTGAGTTGGCAAAGGTGGCAGCTTGTCCCTGGGCGGAAACTTGATTTTCGTGGAAATCCTGGTGCCAGCCTCCCCCAAAGGGCCGAGGGCCTACCTGGTCCTGCAAATGTTTCTGCCCGGGAAAACAACACCGACAAACCCACGTTCCTGGTCTCAGTTTGAAGAACTCCGTGGGCACTCTCAAAGCAGCCCGAGTTGGCACAGGTGGCAGAATATCCCTGGGCAGCATTTTGATATTCGGGGAAATCTTGCTTCCAGGCTGTCCCTAAGGAACAAGGGCCTACTTGGTACTGACAAAGGCTTCTGCCCTGGAAAACAAAACCCAGCACCCCACGTTTCTGGTCTCAGTTTGCAGAGCACCATGGGCACTCTCAAAGCAGCGTGAGTTGGCACAGGTGGCAGCTTGTCCCTGGGCAGCATCTTGATATTCGTGGAAATACAGCAGGCTGCCTGCCCTTAAGGACCGAGGGCCTACCTGGCACTGCAAATGCTTCTGCCCGGAGAAACAAAACTCAGCACCCCAGGTTCATGGTCTCAGTTTGCAGAGCTCCGTGGGCACTCTCAAAGCAGCCCGAGTTGGCACAGGTGGCAGAATATCCCTGGGCAGCATCTTGATATTCGTGGAAAGCTTGCTGCCAGCCTGCACCTAAGGAACAAGGGCATACCTGGTACTGAGAGAGGCTTCTGCCCGGGAAAACAAAACCCACAGTCCTACGTTCCTGGTCTCAGTTTGCAGAGCTCCGTGGGCACCCTCATAGCAGCACGAGTTGGCACAGGTGGCAGCTGGTCCCTGGGCAGCATCTTGATATTCGTGGAAATCCAGCCGGCAGCCTGCCCCTGAGGAACAAGGACTCTCCTGGTACTGACAAAGGCTTCTGCCTGGGGAAAGAAAACCCACCAGCCCATGTTCCACATCTCAGTTTGCAGAGCTCCATGGGCACTCTCAAAGCAGCCCAAGTTGGCACAGGTGGCAGCTTGTCCCTGGGCGGCATCTTGATATTTGTGGAAATCCTGCAGGCAGCCGGCCCCCAAGGGCCAAGGGCCGACCTGGTACTGACAAAGGCTTCTGCCAGGGGAAACAAAACCCAGCACCCCACGTTTCTGGTCTCAGTTTGCAGAGCTCCATGGGCACCATCAAAGCAGCCCGAGTTGGCACAGGTGGCAGCTTGTCCCTGGGCAGCATCTTGATATTCGTGGAAATCCAGCAGGCAGTCGGCCCTGAAATTCCGAGGGCCTACCTGGTACTGACAAATGCTTCTGCCCGGGGAAACAAAACTCACCAACGCACGTTCCTGGTCTCACTTTGCAGAGCTCCATGGGCACTCTCAAAGCAGCCCGAGTTGGCACAGGTGGCAGCTTGTCCCTGGGCAGCATCTTGATATTCGTGGAAATCTTCCTGCCAGCCTGCCCCTAAGGAACAAGGGCCTACCTGGCACTGAGAGAGGCTTCTGCCCGGGAAAACAAAACCCACAATCCTACGTTCCTGGTCTCAGTTTGCAGAGCTCCGTGGGCACCCTCATAGCAGCGTGAGTTGGCACAAGTGGCAGCTTGTCCCTGGGCAGCATCTTGATATTCGTGGAAATTGAGCCGCCAGCCTGCCCCTGAGGAACAAGGGCCTACCTGGTACTGACAAAGGCTTCTGCCCAGGGAAACAAAACCCACCACCCCACGTTCCACATCTCAGTTTGCAGAGCTCCATGGGCACTCTCAAAGCAGACCGAGTTAGCACAGGTGGCAGCTTGTCCCTGGGCGGCATCTTGGTATTGGCGGAAATCCAGCAGGCAGACGGCCCCTAAGGGCCGTGGGCCTACCTGGAACAGACAAAGGCTTCTGCCCAGTTAAACAAAATTCGCCAACACACGTTCATGGTCTCAGTTTGCAGAGCTCCATGGGTACTCTAAAATCAGCGTGAGTTGCCACAGGTGGCAGCTTGTCCCTGGGCGGCATCTTGATATTCGTCGAAATCCGGCAGGCCGACGGCCCCTAAGGACTGAGTGCCTACCTGGTACTGACAAAGGCTTCTGCCCAGGAAAAAAAACCCACCACCCCACGTTCCGGGTCTCAGTTTGCAGAGCTCTGTGGGCACTCTTAAAGCAGCCCGAGTTGGCACAGGTGGCAGCTTGCCCCTGGGCGGCATCTTGATATTGGCGGAAATCCAGCCGGCAGCCGGCCCATAAGGAACAAGGACCCTCCTGGTACTGACAAAGGCTTCTGCCCAGGGAAACAAAACAGACCAACCCACGTTAATGGTCTCAGTTTGCAGAGCTCCATGGGCACTCTCAAGGCAGCGCGAGTTGGCACAGGTGGCAGCTTGTCCCTGGGCAGCATCTTGATATTCGTGGAAATCCAGCAGGCAGACTGCCCATAAGGAACAAGGACCCTCCTGGTACTGACAAAGGCTTCTGCCCGGGAAAACAAAACTCAGCACCCCACGGTCCTGGTCACAGTTTGCAGAGCTCCGTGGGCACTCTCAAAGCAGCGTGAGTTGGCAAAGGTGGCAGCTTGTCCCTGGGCGGAAACTTGATTTTCGTGGAAATCCTGGTGCCAGCCTCCCCCAAAGGGCCGAGGGCCTACCTGGTCCTGCAAATGTTTCTGCCCGGGAAAACAACACCGACAAACCCACGTTCCTGGTCTCAGTTTGAAGAACTCCGTGGGCACTCTCAAAGCAGCCCGAGTTGGCACAGGTGGCAGAATATCCCTGGGCAGCATTTTGATATTCGGGGAAATCTTGCTTCCAGGCTGTCCCTAAGGAACAAGGGCCTACTTGGTACTGACAAAGGCTTCTGCCCTGGAAAACAAAACCCAGCACCCCACGTTTCTGGTCTCAGTTTGCAGAGCACCATGGGCACTCTCAAAGCAGCGTGAGTTGGCACAGGTGGCAGCTTGTCCCTGGGCGGCATCTTGATATTCGTCGAAATCCGGCAGGCCGACGGCCCCTAAGGACTGAGTGCCTACCTGGTACTGACAAAGGCTTCTGCCCAGGAAAAAAAACCCACCACCCCACGTTCCGGGTCTCAGTTTGCAGAGCTCTGTGGGCACTCTCAAAGCAGCCCGAGTTGGCACAGGTGGCAGCTTGCCCCTGGGCGGCATCTTGATATTGGCAGAAATCCAGCCGGCAGCCGGCCCATAAGGAACAAGGACCCTCCTGGTACTGACAAAGGCTTCTGCCCAGGGAAACAAAACAGACCAACCCACGTTAATGGTCTCAGTTTGCAGAGCTCCATGGGCACTCTCAAAGCAGCCCGAGTTGGCACAGGTGGCAGCTTGTCCCTGGGCAGCATCTTGATATTCGTGGAAATCCAGCAGGCAGACTGCCCATAAGGAACAAGGACCCTCCTGGTACTGACAAAGGCTTCTGCCCGGGAAAACAAAACTCAGCACCCCACGGTCCTGGTCACAGTTTGCAGAGCTCCGTGGGCACTCTCAAAGCAGCGTGAGTTGGCAAAGGTGGCAGCTTGTCCCTGGGCGGAAACTTGATTTTCGTGGAAATCCTGGTGCCAGCCTCCCCCAAAGGCCCGAGGGCCTACCTGGTCCTGCAAATGTTTCTGCCCGGGAAAACAACACCAACAAACCCACGTTCCTGGTCTCAGTTTGAAGAACTCCGTGGGCACTCTCAAAGCAGCCCGAGTTGGCACAGGTGGCAGAATATCCCTGGGCAGCATTTTGATATTCGGGGAAATCTTGCTTCCAGGCTGTCCCTAAGGAACAAGGGCCTACTTGGTACTGACAAAGGCTTCTGCCCTGGAAAACAAAACCCAGCACCCCACGTTTCTGGTCTCAGTTTGCAGAGCACCATGGGCACTCTCAAAGCAGCGTGAGTTGGCACAGGTGGCAGCTTGTCCCTGGGCAGCATCTTGATATTCGTGGAAATACAGCAGGCTGCCTGCCCTTAAGGACCGAGGGCCTACCTGGCACTGCAAATGCTTCTGCCCGGAGAAACAAAACTCAGCACCCCAGGTTCATGGTCTCAGTTTGCAGAGCTCCGTGGGCACTCTCAAAGCAGCCCGAGTTGGCACAGGTGGCAGAATATCCCTGGGCAGCATCTTGATATTCGTGGAAAGCTTGCTGCCAGCCTGCACCTAAGGAACAAGGGCATACCTGGTACTGAGAGAGGCTTCTGCCCGGGAAAACAAAACCCACAGTCCTACGTTCCTGGTCTCAGTTTGCAGAGCTCCGTGGGCACCCTCATAGCAGCACGAGTTGGCCCAAGTGGCAGCTGGTCCCTGGGCAGCATCTTGATATTCGTGGAAATCCAGCCGGCAGCCTGCCCCTGATGAACAAGGACTCTCCTGGTACTGACAAAGGCTTCTGCCTGGGGAAAGAAAACCCACCAGCCCATGTTCCACATCTCAGTTTGCAGAGCTCCATGGGCACTCTCAAAGCAGCCCAAGTTGGCACAGGTGGCAGCTTGTCCCTGGGCGGCATCTTGATATTTGTGGAAATCCTGCAGGCAGCCGGCCCCCAAGGGCCAAGGGCCGACCTGGTACTGACAAAGGCTTCTGCCAGGGGAAACAAAACCCAGCACCCCACGTTTCTGGTCTCAGTTTGCAGAGCTCCATGGGCACCATCAAAGCAGCCCGAGTTGGCACAGGTGGCAGCTTGTCCCTGGGCAGCATCTTGATATTCGTGGAAATCCAGCAGGCAGTCGGCCCTGAAATTCTGAGGGCCTACCTGGTACTGACAAATGCTTCTGCCCGGGGAAACAAAACTCACCAACGCACGTTCCTGGTCTCACTTTGCAGAGCTCCATGGGCACCATCAAAGCAGCGCGAGTTGGCACAGGTGGCAGCTTGTCCTTTGGCAGCATCTTGATATTCATGGAAATCCAGCAGGCTGCCTGCCCTTAAAGACCAAGGGCCTACCTGGTACTGCAAATGCTTCTGCCCAGGGAAACAAAATTCAGCACCCCAGGTTCATGGTCTCAGTTTGCAGAGCTCCATGGGCACTCTCAAAGCAGCCCGAGTTGGCACAGGTGGCAGCTTGTCCCTGGGCAGCATCTTGATATTCGTGGAAAGCTTGCTGCCAGCCTGCACCTAAGGAACAAGGGCATACCTGGTACTGAGAGAGGCTTCTGCCCGGGAAAACAAAACCCACAGTCCTACGTTCCTGGTCTCAGTTTGCAGAGCTCCGTGGGCACCCTCATAGCAGCGTGAGTTGGCACAAGTGGCAGCTTGTCCCTGGGCAGCATCTTGATATTCGTGGAAATTGAGCCGCCAGCCTGCCCCTGAGGAACAAGGGCCTACCTGGTACTGACAAAGGCTTCTGCCCAGGGAAACAAAACCCACCACCCCACGTTCCACATCTCAGTTTGCAGAGCTCCATGGGCACTCTCAAAGCAGCGCGAGTTAGCACAGGTGGCAGCTTGTCCCTGGACGGCATCTTGGTATTGGCGGAAATCCAGCAGGCAGACGGCCCCTAAGGGCCGTGGGCCTACCTGGAACAGACAAAGGCTTCTGCCCAGTTAAACAAAATTCGCCAACACACGTTCATGGTCTCAGTTTGCAGAGCTCCATGGGTACTCTAAAATCAGCGTGAGTTGCCACAGGTGGCAGCTTGTCCCTGGGCGGCATCTTGATATTCGTCGAAATCCGGCAGGCCGACGGCCCCTAAGGACTGAGTGCCTACCTGGTACTGACAAAGGCTTCTGCCCAGGAAAAAAAAACCCACCACCCCACGTTCCGGGTCTCAGTTTGCAGAGCTCTGTGGGCACTCTTAAAGCAGCCCGAGTTGGCACAGGTGGCAGCTTGCCCCTGGGCGGCATCTTGATATTGGCGGAAATCCAGCCGGCAGCCGGCCCATAAGTGCCAAGGGCCTACCTGGTACTGACAAATGCTTCTGCCCAGGGAAACAAAACAGACCAACCCACGTTAATGGTCTCAGTTTGCAGAGCTCCATGGGCACTCTCAAGGCAGCGCGAGTTGGCACAGGTGGCAGCTTGTCCCTGGGCAGCATCTTCAGATTCGCAAAAACCCAGCAGGCAGCTGGCCCCGAAGGGCAAAGGCCTACCTGGTACTGACAAAGGCTTCTGCCCAGGTAAACTAAGCTCACCACACCACGTGCCTGGTCTCAGATTGCAGAACTCCATGGGCACACTCAAAGCAGCCTGAGTTGGCACAGGTGGCAGCTTGTCCCTGGGCGGCATCTTGATATTGGCGGAAATCCAGCAGGCAGACGGCCCCTAAGGACTGAGGGCCTACCTGATACTGACACAGCTTCTGCCCCGGAATACAAAACTCACCAGCCCACGTTCCTGGTCTCAGTTGGCAGAGCTCTTTAGGCACTCTGCAAGCAGCCTGACTTGGCACTGGTGGCAGCCTGTCCCTTGGTGGCAACTTGAAATTCGTGGAAATCTAGCAACCAGCTAGCCGCAGTGGGCTGGTGTTGTGCGGCTTGCTTCTTCACCTCCTGCAAGCTGCCGGCTCTCCGTCTAGCGAAAGCGAAAGAGCCGCTACTTCGCGCACTGCTGCTTGTGCCGGTGGCGGTGCGCTCCGGAGCGCTGCTTCGGGCGAAAGACGCCGGCCAGCGGCACTTCGCTCCGGACAGCCCCGTACCTCCGTCTTCTGCCTCTCTCGTCGTCTGCATCCTAGCCAAAAGCTTCTCCATGACTTCTCGCCGAGAGAGAAAGTGTGCCAGCACTGCAAACATCTTCCGATCTTGTTTGACGAGTTCACCCAGTTCTTTGCATCTCGCAGAGCAAAGAGACCCGCAAGAGTTTCCACGGAGCGTTGCAGGAGCACTAGCAAGATGCATTGCAAAGTTGTCCAAAAACTTCTTCCATTCGCATGCTAACGTGATTTTCAAAGGCATGCGAGTGGCAATCCACCATCCCGCAGCAGTAAGAAAGCTGCGCCCACAATGCTGCTGTTGTGCGGCTTGCTTCTTCACCTCCTGCAAGCTGCCGGCTCTCCGTCTAGCGAAAGCGAAAGAGCCGCTACTTCGCGCACTGCTGCTTGTGCCGGTGGCGGTGCGCTCCGGCGCGCTGCTTCGGGCGAAAGACGCCGGCCAGCGGCACTTCGCTCCGGACAGCCCCGTACCTCCGTCTTCTGCCTCTCTCGTCGTCTGCATCCAAGCCAAAAGCTTCTCCATGACTTTTCGCCGACAGAAATTGGGTGCCAGCACAGCAAACGTCTCCCAGTCTTGGCCCTGATTTTTGTCGTGGCTGCGCATTGTTGAAGCATTTATCTTTTTAATAAAGCGGCGAATTTATTTCGAGATGGCTATGATCTCTTCATACTTATCCTTGTGCGGTCAAGACACAGCAACAATACATTCTTGAGAAAGGAAAACATCTCGAGAGATATTCCAGTCCATCGGTGTGGCGCAGCTGCTGAAAAAGGGCAAAGCTGAAGAACCTTGCTCATCTTAATTTCTGTGCATCTCGCAGCATGCGAAGCATGAGGCAGCCGAGCACCGCGCTTTTGTGCGCTCTTAATGGAATTGCAAAAAATCCCACAGCTTTTCATCCACAAGCACAGTCAGCTGCATTCGCTTTTGCTTCTTGAAAAACTCACCGCTCTCCTTATATCGGTGTAGATCTTGATCTCTGGTTCCTGGGACTTTACCCAAGTGTTTGCTGTTTTGTACTTTCTTCTTTGGCAGTCAGGAACTTGTATATATAATCTGGTACATGTTTCTTGGAAAACATTTCCTGTCTAAAAATGATACATAGCTGCAATTTACCCGACTGTATATAACTACTCTTTTACTGTATAAAAAAGTGTATTAGAATGATACACCACCTGAATTTCAATGATTGAAAAAAGCGTCTTACTTCTTTTTCCTATTCTCTGTATTTCCTTCTCTTTGTTATGTTTCTTTGGCTATTATGTGCGTGCCCAATGGTTTTTCTGTTCCTGTTGTGGGACAGCAAATGTTCAGGCTCTTCTAATTTTGTCACTAATTAAATAATCCATCTTCCCCGCCGGAAAGATGCAGGATGTGTCTCATTTTCACTGCTCCTGTTTTGTTTCCTTATTCTTTTGAATGGCTCCCTGTCTTCCTACTCACACTCTGAGTAACGAATTTCTAATTTTCTTTCCTATCTGCCTTTATCAATTTTTCTCTGACTTGGATGCTATTGAATTAAGCCATGCCAAGTTGAAGAATTGCATCAAGAAGAGTGCTCAATGAAAAAAAAAACATTTAGTTTTGGGGTTCTATCACAGAAGAGTTCAAAGACTCTTCCCATGTGAAGAATATCTGATGAATATCTTAAAAACTATCATCTCTGTGTAAGTATTTTGCATCCAGTTCTTGCTCTAGTCCTTGCTTTGGCAAATTTGACACAAGTGAGGCATTGTGTGTTTTGCAGCTTCTAGGGAGATGGTTCCAGGTCTTGAGAAAGTCGTGGGCTTTGTCTCATCTTTAGACATCTGAAAATCACCTAGGCATCCCAAAGACTCATTAGAAATACAAATACCTGCAGGGAACCGGAGGTGAGCTTCATCTTACCATGTGTCTTGAACAGGGTGTTCTATGTGTGAAAGAGATTCTAGTCAGAATTCTGCTCAGTACAGTCCATCAAGTTGAGAGAATTGATCATTTTAATCTGGGCTTTAGATCCACAGAGGCTGAAGGTGTCTCCATGCTCCAGTGCCTATCAGTCTTCTCAAATATTTCAATCCATGAGTTGAATTCTAGAAGCAAAAACTTTTCTCCAGGTGACCTTTACCAAGAGACTCAATGTTAGGTGGAATCAAACAACTCCTTTTTTATCCATTTTATCGAAAGTGATCTTAAAGATTCAATCCATATGCTTAGGTGAGAGAAATCCTACCATTGGCAGATGGCATGTATTGGCCAGTATTGACAGCAGAAAGAAGCAAAAAAGCATGCCAAAAAATGCTGAATGCAGTAAGCAGACCATCAAGCAAACCGGTGGAAAAATAGTTGCTTTGTATGTAAGATGAATCGGAGAGATACAGATGGAGTTCTTCATGATGTTTTTCATTGACATTTAAACTAGGAAAGAGGTTAAAACTATGATGGAAGGGATTAATTGCTTGATGTTAGAGTATTTCTTTAGAGAGACATAACAAGTGAATACATGTTTAACCAGTTATCGGCTTCCCATCAGCAATGGGTGCACTTTAATTGCCTTTAAAAGCTGTAATGAAATACTTTTTAAAGCAATTTTTTCCCCTTATTTTTGCAAGAGCTTTTTTCTGTTATTTTTGAAAAATAGGAAAAATTTCCAGTAAAGGATCAACGGGCTGCTCTGTCATTTAATATTAGAAAACACTTATGGTATACTTTCTAGAAGAAAAAGTACCTAAAAAAAGGAGTATTCCCATTATGCTTGTAAAACAATCTTCCAACCATAAGAAAATCAAAAATTATACTATTTCAAGGATCTCACACTCCTAGAACACATTCATTTACCACACTCATAATTTATCAAACACAGCTTGTAATTAGACCTCTAAGAGTCAAACAGAGCGTTGTATCCACAGGCACTGTGAGAGCAGCCTGAGGTGGCACAGGTGGCAGGTTGTACGTGAGCTAGATCTTGATCAATGCGGCATTACAGCAGCCAACCGGGGCCTGCACGCAAGGCCCATCCAAAAAATGTGGTGAGCTTTTTCCCAGGGAAACCAAACTCACCACCTCACCTTCCTGGTCTCAGGCCCCAAATGGCCACAAAAGTACTGTGCGGGCAACAGCCCAGGAAAAAAAACTCAACACCTCACCGTCTAGGTCTCAGTTTGCAGAGCTCTGTGGGCACTGTGCAAGCACCCAACGTTGGCACAGCTATCAGCCTTTAATTGGATGGCATCCTGATTAATACAGAAATCGAGCAGGCACCAAGCATCAACGTGCTTAGGGACACCTAGGTATTGTGCATTATACTGCCCAAGGAGAAAAAAACCCACCACCCCAAGGTCTTAGTCTCAGTTTGCAGAGTTCCGTGGGCACTCTCAAAGCAGCCAGAGCTAGCACAGGTGGCAGCTTGTCCCTGAGAGGCATCTTGATATTTGTGGATATCCAGGAGGCAACAGGCCCCTTAGGGCCGAGGGCCTACCTGGTACTGACAAAGGCTTCTTCCCAGAAAAACAAAGCTCACCATCCCACGTTGCTGGTCTCAGTTTGTAGAGCTCCATGGGCACTCTCAAACCAGCCCGAGTTGGCACAGGTGGCAGCTTGACCCGGGACGGCACCGTGATATTCGGGCAAATCCAGCGGGGAGCCGGCCGCTAAGGGTGGAGGGCCGACCTAGTACAGAGATAGTCTTCTACCCAGCAAAACAAGACACATTACCCGACGTTCCAGGCCACGGTTTGAAGAGCTCCATGGGCACTCTCAAAGCAGCCCGAGTTGGCACAGGTGGCAGCTTGTCCCTGGGCGGCATCTTGTTATTCGGGGAAATCCAGCCTGCAACCGGACCCATAGGGCCGAAGGCCTACCTGGTACTGACAAAGGCTTCTGCCGGGAAAACAAAACTCAGAACCCCACGGTCCCGGTCTCAGTTTGCAGAGCTCCATGGGCACTCTCAAAGCAGCCCGAGTTGGCACAGGTGGCAGAATATCCCTGGGCGGCATCTTGATATTCGTGGAAATCCAGCAGGCAGCCAGCCATGAAGGGCCGAGGGCCTACCTGGTACTGACAAAGGCTTCTGCCGAGGAAAAAAAAAAACTCACCATCCCACGCTCCTGGTTTCTGTTTGTAGAGCACCATGGGTACTCTCAAAGCAGCCCAAGTTGGCACAGGTGGCAGCTTGTTCCTGGGCGGCATCTAGATATGCGTGGAAATCCAGCAGGCAGACTGCCTCTAAGGGCCGAGGTCCTACTTGGTACTGACAAAGGGTTCTGCCCGGGAAAAAAAAACCCGAAACCCCACATACTTTGGCTCAGTTTGAAGAGATCCGTGGGCACTCTCAAAGCAGCGTGAGTTGGCACAGGTGGCAGCTTGTCCCTGGGCGGCATCTTGATATTCGTGGAAGTCTTGCTGCCAGCCTGCCCCTAAGGGCCGAGGGCCTACCTGGTACTTACAATGGCTTCTGCCTGGGGAAACATAACCCATAACCCCATGTACCCTGTCTCAGTTTTTAGAGCTCCGTGGGCACCCTCAAAGCAGCCCGAGCTGGCACAGGTGGCAGCTTGTCCCTGGGCAGCATCTTGATATTCGTGGAAATTCAGCAGGCAGCCTGCCCCTAAGGAACAAGGGCCTACCTGGTACTGAGAGAGGCTTCTGCCCGAGAAAACAAAACCCACAACCCTAGGTTATGGTCTCAGTTTGCAGAGCTCCGTGGGCACCCCCAAAGCAGCGCGAGTTGGCCCAAGTGGCAGCTTGTCCCTGGGCAGCATCTTGATATTCGTGGAAATCCAGCAGGCAGACGGCCCTGAAGTTCCGAGAGCCTGCCTGGTACTGCAAATGCTTCTGCCCGGGGAAACAAAACTCACCAAGGCAAGTTCCTGGTCTAACTTTGCAGAGCTCCATGGGCACTCTCAAAGCAGCCCGAGTTGGCACAGGTGGCAGCTTGTCCCTGGGTGGCATCTTGATATTCGTGGAAATCCAGCAGGCAGACTGCCTCTAAGGGCTGAGGGCCTACTTCGTACTGACAAAGGCTTCTGCCCGGGAAAACAAAACCCGAAATCCCACATACTTTGGCTCAGTTTGAAGAGCTCCGTGGGCACTCTCAAAGCAGCCCAAGTTGGCACAAGTGGCAGCTTGTCCCTGGGCAGCATTTTGATATTCGTGGAAATCCTGCAGGCAGCTGGCCCCCAAGGGCCAAGGGCCGACCTGGTACTGACAAAGGCTTCTGCCCGGAGAAACAAAACTCAGCACCCCAGGTTCATGGTCTCAGTTTGCAGAGCTCCATGGGCACTCTCAAAGCAGCACGAGTTGGCACAGGTGGCAGCTTGTCCCTGGGCAGCATCTTGATATACGTGGAAATCCTGCAGGCAGCCT
>NW_024037469.1:0-102696 GCF_015832195.1 Motacilla alba alba
GCAGCTTGTCCCTGGGCGGCATTTTGATATTCGTGGAAATCCAGCCGGCTGCCGGCCAAGCAGGGCCGAGGGCCTATCTGGTACTGCAAATGCTTCTGCCCGGGGAAACAAAACCCACCACCCCAAGTTCCTGGTCTCAGTTTGCAGAGCTCCATGGGCACTCTCTAAGCAGCCCGAGTTGGCACAGATGGCAGCTTATCCCTTGGTGGCATCTTGATATTCGTGGAAATCCAGAGAGCAGCCTACCCCTAAGGAACAAGGGCCTGCCTGGTACTGACAAAGTCTTCTGCCCAGGGAAACAACAATCAGCACCCCACATACCTGGTCTCAGTTTGCAGAGCTCCGTGGGCACTCTCAAAGCAGCCCGATTTGGCACAGGTGGCAGCTTGTCCCTGGGTGGCATCTTGATATTCGTGGAAATCCAGCACGCTGCCTGCCCTTAAGCACCAAGGGCCTACCTGGTACTGACAGTGGCTTCTGCCTGGGGAAAGAAAAATCACAAACTCACGTTCCTGGTCTGTGTTTTCAGAGCTCTGCGGGCATTCTCAAAGCAGCCCGAGTTGGCACAGCTGGCAGCTTGTCCCTGGGCGGCATCTTGATATTCAAGGAAATCCTGCTGCCAGCCTGAAACTAAGGGCCGAGGGCCTACCTGGTACCGAAAAATCTTCTGCCCGGGGAAACAAAACCCACAAGCCCACGTTCCTGGTTTCTGTTTGAAGAGTTCCGTGGGCACTCTCTAAGCAGCCCGAGTAGGCACAGGTGGCGGCATGTCCCTGGGCAGCATCTTGATATTCGTGGAAATCCAGCAGGCTGCCTGCCCTTAAGGACCAAGGGCCTACCTGGTACTGACAGTGGCTTCTGCCTGGGGAAACAAAACTCAGCACCCCACGTTCCTGGTCTCAGGATTCAGAGCTCCATGAGCACTCTCAAAGCAGCTCCAATTGGCACAGATAGCAGCTTGTCCCTGGGCGGCATCTTGATATACGTGGAAATCCTGCAGCAGGCAGCCGAGAACAAAGGGCGGAGGGCCTATCTCGTACTGACAAAGGCTTCTGCCTGGGAAAATAAATCTCAGCACCCCATGTTTCTGGTTTCTGTTTGTAGAGCTCCATGGGCACTCTCTAAGCAGCCCGAGTTGGCACAGCTGGCAGCTTGTCCCTGGGCGGCATCTTGATATTCGTGGAAATCCTGCTGCCAGCCTGCACCTAAGGGCCGAGGGCCTGCCTGGTACCGAAAAATCTTCTGCCCGGGGAAACAAAACCCACCACCCCACGTTCCTGGTCTCAGTTTGAAGAGTTCCGTGGGCACTCTCAAAGCAGCCCGAGTAGGCACAGGTGGCAGCATGTCCCTGGGCAGCATCTTCAGATTCGTGGAAATCCAGCAGGCTGCCTGCCCTTAAGGACCAAGGGCCTACCTGGCACTGAGAACGGCTTCTGCCTGGGGAAACAAAACTCAGCACCCCACGTTCCTGGTTTCAATTTGAAGAGTTCCGTGGGCACTCTCAACGCAGCCTGAGTTGGCACCGGTGGCAGCTTGTCCCTGGGCGGCATCTTGATATTCGTGGAAATCCAGCAGGATGCCTGCCCCTAAGGACCACGAGCCTACCTGGTACTGACAGTGGCTTCTGCCTGGGGAAACAAAACTCAGCACCCCACGTTCCTGGTCTCAGGTTTCAGAGCTCCATGGGCACTCTCAAAGCAGCTCCAGTTGGCACAGATAGCAGCTTGTCCCTGGGCTGCATCTTGATATTCGTGGAAATCCAGCAGGGTGCCTGCCCTTAAGGGCCGAGGGCCTATCTGGTATTGCAAATGCTTCTGCCCGGGGAAAGAAATCCCACAACCCCACGTTCCTGGTTTCAGATTTAAGAGTTCCATGGGCACACTCAAAGCAGCCCGAGTTGGCACAGGTGGCAGCTTGACCCTGGGCAATATCTTGATATTCCTAGAAATCTGGCGGCCAGCCTGCCCCTAAGGGAACAAGGGCCTACCTGGTACTGACAAATGCTTCTGCCCGGGGAAACAAAACCCACCACTGCACGTTCCAGGTCTCAGTTTGCAGAGCTCCATGGGCACTCTCTGAGCAGCCCGAGTTGGCACAGGTGGCAGCTTGTCCCTGGGCGGCATCTTGATATTCGTGGAAATCCTGCAGCCAGCCTACCCCAAAGGGCCGAGGGCCAACCTGGTACTGACAAAGGCTTCTGCCCGAGGAAATAAAACCCACAAACTCATGATCCTGGTCTCAGTTTGCAGAGCTCCGTGTGCACTCTCAAAGCAGCCCGAGTTGGTACAGGTAGCAGCTTGTCCCTGGGCGGCATCTTGATATTCGTGGAAATCCAGCAGGTTGCCAGCCAAGCAGGGCCGAGGGCCTATCTGGTACTGCAAATGCTTCTGCCCGGGGAAACAAAACCCACAACCCCACGTTCCTGGTTTCAGATTTAAGAGTTCCATGGGCACACTCAAAGCAGCCCGAGTTGGCACAGGTGGCAGCTTGACCCCTGGCAACATCTTGATATTCGTAGAAATCTGGCTGCCAGCCTGCCCCTAAGGGCCGAGGGCCTACCTGGTACTGACAAATGCTTCTGCCCGGGGAAACAAAACCCACCACCCCACGTTCCTGGTCTCAGGTTGCAGAGCTCCATGGGCACTCTCAATGCAGCCCGAGTTGGCACATGTGGCAGCTTGTCTCTGGGCGGCATCTTGATATTCGTGGAAATCCAGCAGGCTGCCTGCCCTTAAGGACCAAGGGCCTACCTGGTACTGACAAAGGCTTCTGCCTGGGGAAACAAAGCCCACCAGCCCACGTTCGTCGTCTCAGTTTGCAGAGCTCCATGGGCACTCTCTAAGCAGCCCAAGTTGGCACAGGTGGCAGCTTGTCACTGGGCGGCATCTTGATATTCGTGGAAATCCTGCTGCCAGCCTACCCCAAAGGGCCGAGGGCCTACCTGATACTGACAATGGCTTCGGCCTGGGGAAATAAACATACAAACTCACGTTCCTGGTCTCAGTTTGCAGAGCTCCGTGGGCACTCTCAAAGCAGCCCGAGTTGGCACAGGTGGCAGCTTGTCCCTGGGCGGCATCTTGATATTCGTGGAAATCCAGAGAGCAGCCTACCCCTAAGGAACAAGGGCCTGCCTGGTACTGACAAAGGCTTCTGCCCGTGGAAACAAAAGCCACCACTGCACGTTCTTGGTCTCAATTTGCAGAGCTCCATGGGCACTCTCAAAGCAGCGCGAGTTGGCACAGGTGGCAACTTGTCCCTGGGCAGCACCTTGATATTCGTGGAAATCCAGCGGGCAGCCGGCCCCGAAGGGCCAAGTGCTTACCTGGTAGTGACAAAGAGTTCTGCCCAGGGAAAAAAAACTAAGCACCCCTCAGTCCTGGTCACAGTTTGCATTGCTCCATGGGCACTCTCAAAGCAACCAGAGTTGGCACAGGTGGCAGCTTGTCCCTGGGCGGCATTTTGATATTCATGGAAATCCAGCCGGCTGCCGGCCAAGCAGGGCCGAGGGCCTATCTGGTACTGCAAATGCTTCTGCCCGGGGAAACAAAACCCACCACCCCACGTTCCTGGTCTCAGTTTGCAGAGCTCCATGGGCACTCTCTAAGCAGCCCGAGTTGGCACAGGTGGCAGCTTGTCCCTGGGCGGCATCTTGATATTCGTGGAAATCCAGAGAGCAGCCTACCCCTAAGGAACAAGGGCCTGCCTGGTACTGACAAAGGCTTCTGCGCGGGGAAACAACAATCAGCACCCGACATTCCTGGTCTCAGTTTGCAGAGCTCCGTGGGCACTCTCAAAGCAGCCCGATTTGGCACAGGTAGCAGCTTGTCCCTGGGCGGCATCTTGATAGTCGTGGAAATCCTGCTGCCAGCCTACCCCAAAAGGCTGAGGGCCTACCTGGTACTGACAAAGGCTTCTGCCCGGGGAAACAAACCCACCACCCCACGTTCCTGGTCTCAGTTTGCAGAGCTCCTAGGGCACTCACAAAGCAGCCCGAGTTGGCACAGGTGGCAGCTTGTCCCTGGGCGGCATCTTGATATTCGTGGAAATCCAGCAGGCTGCCTGCCCTTAAGGACCAAGGGCCTACCTGCTACTGACAAAGGCTTCTGCCTGGGGAAACAAAGCCCACCAGCCCACGTTCGTCGTCTCAGTTTGCAGAGCTCCATGGGCACTCTCTAAGCAGCCCGAGTTGGCACAGGTGGCAGCTTGTCCCTGGGCGGCATCTTGATATTCGTGGAAATCCTGCAGCAAGCCTACCCCAAAGGGCCGAGGGCCTACCTGATACTGACAATGGCTTTGGCCTGGGGAAATAAAACATACAAACTCACGTTCCTGGTCTCAGTTTGCAGAGCTCCATGGGCACTCTCAAAGCAGCCCGAGTTGGCACAGGTGGCAGCTTGTCCCTGGGCGGCATCTTGATATTCGTGGAAATCCAGCAGGCAGCCTACCCCTAAGAAACAAGGGCCTGCCTGGTACTGACAAAGGCTTCTGCCCGTGGAAACAAAAGCCACCACTGCACGTTCTTGGTCTCAATTTGCAGAGCTCCGTGGGCACTCTCAAAGCAGCACGAGTTGGCACAGGGGGCAACTTGTCCCTGGGCAGCACCTTGATATTCGTGGAAATCCAGCGGGCATCCGACCCCGAAGGGCCAAGTGCTTACCTGGTAGTGACAAAGAGTTCTGCCCAGGGAAAAAAAACTAAGCACCCCTCAGTCCTGGTCTCAGTTTGCAGAGCTCCATGGGCACTCTCAAAGCAGCCCGAGTTGGCACAGGTGGCAGCTTGTCCCTGGGCGGCATCTTGATATTCGTGGAAATCCAGAAGGCTGCCTGCCCTTAAGGACCAAGGGCCTACCTGGTAATGACATTGGCTTCTGCCTGGGGAAACAAAAGTCAGCACCCCACGTTCCTGGTCTCAGGTTGCAGAGCTCCATGGGCACTCTCAAAGAAGGCTGAGTTGCAACAGGTAGCATCTTGTCCCTGGGCGGCATCTTGATATT
Organism: Motacilla alba alba; assembly: GCF_015832195.1. Classification (NCBI taxonomy): domain Eukaryota; kingdom Metazoa; phylum Chordata; class Aves; order Passeriformes; family Motacillidae; genus Motacilla; species Motacilla alba. The sequence continues at coordinate 4,994 of NW_024037469.1, forward strand.
CGTGGAAATCCAGCAGGCAGCCGAGAACGAAGGGCCGAGGGCCCACCGGGTACTGACAAAGGCTTCTGCCCGGGGAAATAAAATATACAAACTCACGTTCCTGGTCTCAGTTTGCAGAGCTCCATGGGCACTCTCAAAGCAGCCTGAGTTGCAACAGGTAGCAGCTTGTCCCTGGGCGGCATCTTGATATTCGTGGAAATCCAGCAGGCAGCCGAGAACGATGGGTCGAGGGCCTATCTGGTACTGACAAAGGCTTCTGCGCGGGGAAACAACAATCAGCACCCGACATTCCTGGTCTCAGTTTGCAGAGCTCCGTGGGCACTCTCAAAGCAGCCCGATTTGGCACAGGTAGCAGCTTGTCCCTGGGCGGCATCTTGATATTCGTGGAAATCCTGCTGCCAGCCTACCCCAAAAGGCTGAGGGCCTACCTGGTACTGACAAAGGCTTCTGCCCGGGGAAACAAAACCCACCACACCACGTTCCTGGTCTCAGTTTGCAGAGCTCCTAGGGCACTCACAAAGCAGCCCGAGTTGGCACAGGTGGCAGCTTGTCCCTGGGCGGCATCTTGATATTCGTGGAAATCCAGCAGGCTGCCTGCCCTTAAGGACCAAGGGCCTACCTGGTACTGACAAAGGCTTCTGCCTGGGGAAACAAAGCCCACCAGCCCACGTTCGTCGTCTCAGTTTGCAGAGCTCCATGGGCACTCTCTAAGCAGCCCGAGTTGGCACAGGTGGCAGCTTGTCCCTGGGCGGCATCTTGATATTCGTGGAAATCCTGCAGCAAGCCTACCCCAAAGGGCCGAGGGCCTACCTGATACTGACAATGGCTTTGGCCTGGGGAAATAAAACATACAAACTCACGTTCCTGGTCTCAGTTTGCAGAGCTCCATGGGCACTCTCAAAGCAGCCCGAGTTGGCACAGGTGGCAGCTTGTCCCTGGGCGGCATCTTGATATTCGTGGAAATCCAGAAGGCAGCCTACCCCTAAGAAACAAGGGCCTGCCTGGTACTGACAAAGGCTTCTGCCCGTGGAAACAAAAGCCACCACTGCACGTTCTTGGTCTCAATTTGCAGAGCTCCGTGGGCACTCTCAAAGCAGCACGAGTTGGCACAGGGGGCAACTTGTCCCTGGGCAGCACCTTGATATTCGTGGAAATCCAGCGGGCATCCGACCCCGAAGGGCCAAGTGCTTACCTGGTAGTGACAAAGAGTTCTGCCCAGGGAAAAAAAACTAAGCACCCCTCAGTCCTGGTCTCAGTTTGCAGAGCTCCATGGGCACTCTCAAAGCAGCCCGAGTTGGCACAGGTGGCAGCTTGTCCCTGGGCGGCATCTTGATATTCGTGGAAATCCAGAAGGCTGCCTGCCCTTAAGGACCAAGGGCCTACCTGGTAATGACATTGGCTTCTGCCTGGGGAAACAAAAGTCAGCACCCCACGTTCCTGGTCTCAGGTTGCAGAGCTCCATGGGCACTCTCAAAGCAGCCTGAGTTGCAACAGGTAGCAGCTTGTCCCTGGGCGGCATCTTGATATTCGTGGAAATCCAGCAGGCAGCCGAGAACGATGGGTCGAGGGCCTATCTGGTACTGACAAAGGCTTCTGCGCGGGGAAACAACAATCAGCACCCGACATTCCTGGTCTCAGTTTGCAGAGCTCCGTGGGCACTCTCAAAGCAGCCCGATTTGGCACAGGTAGCAGCTTGTCCCTGGGCGGCATCTTGATATTCGTGGAAATCCTGCTGCCAGCCTACCCCAAAAGGCTGAGGGCCTACCTGGTACTGACAAAGGCTTCTGCCCGGGGAAACAAAACCCACCACACCACGTTCCTGGTCTCAGTTTGCAGAGCTCCTAGGGCACTCACAAAGCAGCCCGAGTTGGCACAGGTGGCAGCTTGTCCCTGGGCGGCATCTTGATATTCGTGGAAATCCAGCAGGCTGCCTGCCCTTAAGGACCAAGGGCCTACCTGGTACTGACAAAGGCTTCTGCCTGGGGAAACAAAGCCCACCAGCCCACGTTCGTCGTCTCAGTTTGCAGAGCTCCATGGGCACTCTCTAAGCAGCCCGAGTTGGCACAGGTGGCAGCTTGTCCCTGGGCGGCATCTTGATATTCGTGGAAATCCTGCAGCAAGCCTACCCCAAAGGGCCGAGGGCCTACCTGATACTGACAATGGCTTTGGCCTGGGGAAATAAAACATACAAACTCACGTTCCTGGTCTCAGTTTGCAGAGCTCCATGGGCACTCTCAAAGCAGCCCGAGTTGGCACAGGTGGCAGCTTGTCCCTGGGCGGCATCTTGATATTCGTGGAAATCCAGCAGGCAGCCTACCCCTAAGAAACAAGGGCCTGCCTGGTACTGACAAAGGCTTCTGCCCGTGGAAACAAAAGCCACCACTGCACGTTCTTGGTCTCAATTTGCAGAGCTCCGTGGGCACTCTCAAAGCAGCACGAGTTGGCACAGGGGGCAACTTGTCCCTGGGCAGCACCTTGATATTCGTGGAAATCCAGCGGGCATCCGACCCCGAAGGGCCAAGTGCTTACCTGGTAGTGACAAAGAGTTCTGCCCAGGGAAAAAAAACTAAGCACCCCTCAGTCCTGGTCTCAGTTTGCAGAGCTCCATGGGCACTCTCAAAGCAGCCCGAGTTGGCACAGGTGGCAGCTTGTCCCTGGGCGGCATCTTGATATTCGTGGAAATCCAGAAGGCTGCCTGCCCTTAAGGACCAAGGGCCTACCTGGTAATGACATTGGCTTCTGCCTGGGGAAACAAAAGTCAGCACCCCACGTTCCTGGTCTCAGGTTGCAGAGCTCCATGGGCACTCTCAAAGAAGGCTGAGTTGCAACAGGTAGCATCTTGTCCCTGGGCGGCATCTTGATATTCGTGGAAATCCAGCAGGCAGCCGAGAACGAGGGGCCGAGGGCCCACCGGGTACTGACAAAGGCTTCTGCCCGGGGAAATAAAATATACAAACTCACGTTCCTGGTCTCTATTTGCAGAGCTCCATGGGCACTCTCAAAGCAGCCTGAGTTGCAACAGGTAGCAGCTTGTCCCTGGGCGGCATCTTGATATTCGTGGAAATCCAGCAGGCAGCCGAGAACGATGGGTCGAGGGCCTATCTGGTACTGACAAATGCTTCTGCCCGGGGAAATAAAATTCAGCTCCCCATGTTCCTGGTTTCTGTTTGTAGAGTTCCATGGGCACTCTCAAAGCAGCCCGAGTTGGCACAGGTGGCAGCTTGTCCCTGGGCGGCATCTTGATATTCGTGGAAAGCCTGCAGCAAGCCTGCCCTTAAGGACCAAGGGCCTACCTGGTACTGACAAATGCTTCTGCCCGGGGAAACAAAACCCACAACCCCACCTTCCTGGTTTCAGATTTAAGAGTTCCATGGGCACACTCAAATCAGCCAGTTTGGCACAGGTGGCAGCTTGACCCTGGGCGGCATCTTGATATTTGTAGAAATCTGGCTGCCAGCCTGCAACTAAGGGCCGAGGGCCTAGCTGGTACTGACAAAGGCTTCTGCCTGGGGAAACAAAACCCACCACCCCACGTTCCTGGTCTCAGTTTGCAGAGCTCCATGGGCACTCTCAAAGCAGCCTGAGTTGGAACGGGTGGCAGCTTGTCCCTGGGCGGCATCTTGATATTCGTGGAAATCCTGCAGCAAGCCTGCCCTTAAGGATCAAGGGCCTACCTGCTACTGACAATGGCTTGTGCCTGGGGAAACAAAACTCAGCACCCCACGTTCCTGGTCTCAGGTTGCAGAGCTCCATGGGCACTCTCAAAGCAGCCCGAGTTGGCACAGGTGGCAGCTTGTCCCTGGGCAGCATCTTGATATTCGTGGAAATCCTGCGGCCAGCCTACCCCAAAGGGCCGAGGGCCTACCTGGTACTGACAAAGGCTTCTGCCCGGGGAAATAAAATATACAAACTCACGTTCCTGGTCTCAGTTTGCAGAGCTCCATGGGCACTCTCAAAGCAGCCCGAGTTGGCACAGGTGGCAGCTTGTCCCTGGGCGGCATCTTGATATTTGTGGAAATCCAGCAGTCTGCTGGCCAAGCAGGGTTGAGGGCCTATCTGGTACTGGAAATGGTTCTGCCCGGGGAAACAAAACGCACCACTGCACGTTCCTGGTCTCAATTTGCAGAGCTCCATGGGCACTCTCAAAGAAGCGCGAGTTGGCACAGGTGGCAGCTTGTCCCTGGGTAGCAGCTTGATATTCGTGGAAATCCAGCGGGCAGCCGGCCCCGAAGGGCCAAGTGCTTACCTGGTAGTGACAAAGGTTTCTGCCCAGGGAAAACAAAACTCAGCACCCCATGTTCCTGGTTTCTTTTTGTAGAGCTCCATGGGCAGTCTCAATGCCGCGCGAGTTCGCACAGGTGGCAGCTTGTCCCTGGGCGGCATTTTGATATTCGTGGAAATCCAGCAGGCTTCCTGCCCTTAAGGACCAAGGGCCTACCTGGTACTGACAATGGCTTCGGCCTGGGGAAACAAAACCCACCACCCCACGTTCCTAGTCTCAGTTTGCAGAGCTCCATTGGCACTCTCAAAGCAGCCTGAGTTGGCACAGGTGGCAGCTTGTCCCTGGGCGGCATCTTGATATTCGTGGAAATCCTCCAGCAGGCAGCCGAGAACAAAGGGCGGAGGGCCTATCTGGTACTGACAAAGGCTTCTGCCCGGGAAAATAAAACTAAGCACCCCATGTTCCTGGTTTCTCTTTGTAGAGCTCCATGGGCACTCTCACAGCAGCCCGAGTTGGCACAGGTGGCAGCTTGTCCCTGGGCGGCATCTTGATATTCGTGGAAATCCTGCTGCCAGCTTACCCCAAAGGGCCGAGGGCCTACCTGGTACTGACAAAGGCTTCTGCCCGGGGAAATAAAACCCACAAACTCACGTTCCTGGTCTCAGTTTGCAGTGCTCCGTGGGCACTCTCAAAGCAGCCCGAGTTGGCACAGGTGGCAGCTTGTCCCTGGGCGGCATCTTGATATTCGTGGAAATGCAGCAGGCTGCCGGCCAAGCAGGGCCGAGGGCCTATCTGGTACTGCAAATGCTTCTGCCCGGGGAAACAAAACCCACAACCCCACGTTCCTGGTTTTAGATTTAAGAGTTCCATGGGCACACTCAAAGCAGCCCGAGTTGGCACAGGTGGCAGCTTGACCCTGGGCGGCATCTTGATAATAGTAGAAATCTGGCTACTAGCCTGCCCCTAAGGGCCGAGGGCCTATCTGGTACTGACAAATGCTTCTGCCCAGGGAAACAAAACCCACCAACTCACGTTCCTCGTCTCAGTTTGCAGAGCTCCATGGGCACTCTCTAAGCAGCCCGAGTTGGCACAGGTGGCAGCTTGTCCCTGGGTGGCATCTTGAAATTCGTGGAAATCCAGAGAGCAGCCTACCCCTAAGGAACAATGGACTGCCTGGTACTGACAAAGGCTTCTGTCCGGGGAAACAAAAATCAGCACCCCACATTCCTGGTCTCAGTTTGCAGAGCTCCGTGGGCACTCTCAAAGAAGGCTGAGTTGCAACAGGTAGCAGCTTGTCCCTGGGCGGCATCTTGATATTCGTGGAAATCCAGCAGGCAGCCGAGAACGAAGGGCCGAGGGCCTATCTGGTACTGACAAAGGTTTCTGGCCGGGAAAATAAAACTCAGCTCCCCATGTTCCTGGTTTCTGTTTGTAGAGCTCCATGGGCACTCTCAAAGGAGCCCGAGTTGCCACAGGTAGCAGCTTGTCCCTGGGCGGCATCTTGATATTCGTGGAAATCCTGCAGCAAGCCTGCCCTTAAGGACCATGGGCCTACCTGGTACTGACAAAGGCTTCTGCCTGGGGAAACAAAACCCCCCACCCCACGTTCCTGGTCTCAGTGTGCAGAGCTCCATGGGCACTCTCAAACCAGCCCGAGTTGGCACAGGTGGCAGCTTGTCCCTGGGCGGCATCTTGATATTCGTGGAAATCCTGCTGCCAGCCTACCCCAAAGGGCCGAGGGCCTATCTGGTACTGACAAAGTCTTCTGCCCGGGGAAATAAAATATACAAACTCACGTTCCTGGTCTCAGTTTGCAGAGCTCCATGGGCACTCTCAAAGCAGCCTGAGTTGCAACAGGTAGCAGCTTGTCCCTGGGCGGCATCTTGATATTCGTGGAAATCCAGCAGGCAGCCGAGAACGATGGGTCGAGGGCCTATCTGGTACTGACAACGGCTTCTGCCCGGCGAAATAAAACTCAGCTCCCCATGTTCCTGATTTCTGTTTGTAGAGTTCCATGGGCACTCTCAAAGCAGCCCGAGTTGGCACAGGAGGCAGCTTGTCCCTGGGCGGCATCTTGATATTCGTGGAAATCCTGCAGCAAGCCTGACCTTAAGGACCAAGGGCCTATCTGGTACTGACAAACGCTTCTGCCCGGGCAAACAAAACCCACAACGCCACGTTCCTGGTTTCAGATTTAAGAGTTCCATGGGCACTATCAAAGCAGCCAGAGTTGGCACAGGTGGCAGCTTGACCCTGGGCGGCATCTTGATATTTGTAGAAATCTGACTGCCAGCCTGCCCCTAAGGGCCGAGGGCCTACCTGGTACTGACAATGGCTTCTGCCTGGGGAAACAAAACTCAGCACCCCACGTTCCTGGTCTCAGGTTGCAGAGCTCCATGGGCACTCTCAAAGCAGCCCGAGTTGGCACAGGTGGCAGCTTGTCCCTGGGCGGCATCTTCAGATTCGTGGAAATGCAGCAGGCTGCCGGCCAAGCAGGGCCGAGGGCCTATCTGGTACTGCAAATGCTTCTGCCCGGGGAAACAAAACCCACAACCCCACGTTCCTGGTTTTAGATTTAAGAGTTCCATGGGCACACTCAAAGCAGCCCGAGTTGGCACAGGTGGCAGCTTGTCCCTGGGCGGCATCTTGATAATAGTAGAAATCTGGCTACCAGCTTACCCCTAAGGGCCGAGGGCCTACCTGGTACTGACAAATGCTTCTGCCCAGGGAAACAAAACCCACCACCTCACGTTCCTGGTCTCAGTTTGCAGAGCTCCATGGGCACTCTCAAAGCAGCCCGAGTTGGCACAGGGGGCAGCTTATCCCTGGGTGGCATCTTGATATTCCTGGAAATCCAGAGAGCAGCCTACCCCTAAGGAACAAGGGCCTACCTGGTACTGACAAAGGCTTCTGCCCGGGGAAACAAAAATCAGCACCCCACATTCCTCGTCTCAGTTTGCAGGGCTCCGTGGGCACTCTCAAAGCAGCCCGAGTTGGCACAGGTGGCAGCTTGTCCCTGGGCGGCATCTTGATATTCGTGGAAATACAGCAGGCTGCCTGCCCTTAAGGACCAAGGGCCTACCTGGTACTGACTGTGGCTTCTGCCTGGGGAAACAAAACTCAGCACCCCACGTTCCTGGTCTCAGGTTGCAGAGCTCCGTGGGCACTCTCAAAGCAGCCTGAGATGCAACAGGTAGCAGCTTGTCCCTGGGCGGCATCTTGATATTCGTGGAAATCCAGCAGGCAGCCGAGAACGAAGGGCCGAGGGCCTCTCTGGTCGTGACAAAGGCTTCTGCCCGGGAAAATAAAACTCAGCTCCCCATGTTCCTGGTTTCTGTTTGCAGAGCTCCATTGGCACTCTCAAAGCAGCCTGAGTTGGCACAGGTGGCAGCTTGTCCCTGGGCGGCATCTTGATATTCGTGGAAATCCTCCAGCAGGCAGCCGAGAACAAAGGGCGGAGGGCCTATCTGGTACTGACAAAGGCTTCTGCCCGGCAAAATAAAACTAAGCACCCCATGTTCCTGGTTTCTCTTTGTAGAGCTCCATGGGCACTCTCACAGCAGCCCGAGTTGGCACAGGTGGCAGCTTGTCCCTGGGCGGCATCTTGATATTCGTGGAAATCCTGCTGCCAGCTTACCCCAAAGGGCCGAGGGCCTACCTGGTACTGACAAAGGCTTCTGCCCGGGGAAATAAAACCCACAAACTCACGTTCCTGGTCTCAGTTTGCAGTGCTCCGTGGGCACTCTCAAAGCAGCCCGAGTTGGCACAGGTGGCAGCTTGTCCCTGGGCGGCATCTTGATATTCGTGGAAATGCAGCAGGCTGCCGGCCAAGCAGGGCCGAGGGCCTATCTGGTACTGCAAATGCTTCTGCCGTGGGAAACAAAACCCACAACCCCACGTTCCTGGTTTTAGATTTAAGAGTTCCATGGGCACACTCAAAGCAGCCCGAGTTGGCACAGGTGGCAGCTTGACCCTGGGCGGCATCTTGATAATAGTAGAAATCTGGCTACTAGCCTGCCCCTAAGGGCCGAGGGCCTATCTGGTACTGACAAATGCTTCTGCCCAGGGAAACAAAACCCACCAACTCACGTTCCTCGTCTCAGTTTGCAGAGCTCCATGGGCACTCTCTAAGCAGCCCGAGTTGGCACAGCTGGCAGCTTGTCCCTGGGCAGCACCTTGATATTCGTGGAAATTTAGCGGGCCGCCGGCCCCGAAGGGCCATGGGCTTACATGGCAGTGACAAAGGGTTCTGCCCAGGGAAAACAAAACTTAGCACCCCTCGGTCCTGGCCTCAGTTTGCAGATATCCATGGGCACTCTCAAAGCAGCCCGAGTTGGTACAGGTGGCAGCTTGTCCCTGGGTGGCATCTTGAAATTCGTGGAAATCCAGAGAGCAGCCTACCCCTAAGGAACAATGGACTGCCTGGTACTGACAAAGGCTTCTGTCCGGGGAAACAAAAATCAGCACCCCACATTCCTGGTCTCAGTTTGCAGAGCTCCGTGGGCACTCTCAAAGAAGGCTGAGTTGCAACAGGTAGCAGCTTGTCCCTGGGCGGCATCTTGATATTCGTGGAAATCCAGCAGGCAGCCGAGAACGAAGGGCCGAGGGCCTATCTGGTACTGACAAAGGTTTCTGGCCGGGAAAATAAAACTCAGCTCCCCATGTTCCTGGTTTCTGTTTGTAGAGCTCCATGGGCACTCTCAAAGGAGCCTGAGTTGCCACAGGTAGCAGCTTGTCCCTGGGCGGCATCTTGATATTCGTGGAAATCCTGCAGCAAGCCTGCCCTTAAGGACCATGGGCCTACCTGGTACTGACAAAGGCTTCTGCCTGGGGAAACAAAACCCCCCACCCCACGTTCCTGATCTCAGTGTGCAGAGCTCCATGGGCACTCTCAAAGCAGCCCGAGTTGGCACAGGTGGCAGCTTGTCCCTGGGCGGCATCTTGATATTCGTGGAAATCCTGCTGCCAGCCTACCCCAAAGGGCCGAGGGCCTATCTGGTACTGACAAAGGCTTCTGCCCGGGGAAATATAATATACAAACTCACGTTCCTGGTCTCAGTTTGCAGAGCTCCATGGGCACTCTCAAAGCAGCCTGAGTTGCAACAGGTAGCAGCTTGTCCCTGGGCGGCATCTTGATATTCGTGGAAATCCAGCAGGCAGCCGAGAACGATGGGTCGAGGGCATATCTGGTACTGACAAAGCCTTCTGCCCGGGGAAATAAAATATACAAACTCACGTTCCTGGTTTCAGTTTGCAGAGCGCAATGGGCACTCTCAAAGTAGCCTGAGTTGCAAAAGGTAGCAGCTTGTCCCTGGGCGGCATCTTGATATTCGTGGAAATCCAGCAGGCAGCCGAGAACGATGGGTGGAGGGCCTATCTGGTACTGACAACGGCTTCTGCCCGGCGAAATAAAACTCAGCTCCCCATGTTCCTGATTTCTGTTTGTAGAGTTCCATGGGCACTCTCAAAGCAGCCCGAGTTGGCACAGGAGGCAGCTTGTCCCTGGGCGGCATCTTGATATTCGTGGAAATCCTGCAGCAAGCCTGACCTTAAGGACCAAGGGCCTATCTGGTACTGACAAATGCTTCTGCCCGGGCAAACAAAACCCACAACGCCACGTTCCTGGTTTCAGATTTAAGAGTTCCATGGGCACTATCAAAGCAGCCAGAGTTGGCACAGGTGGCAGCTTGACCCTGGGCGGCATCTTGATATTTGTAGAAATCTGGCTGCCAGCCTGCCCCTAAGGGCCGAGGGCCTACCTGGTACTGACAATGGCTTCTGCCTGGGGAAACAAAACTCAGCACCCCACGTTCCTGGTCTCAGGTTGCAGAGCTCCATGGGCACTCTCAAAGCAGCCCGAGTTGGCACAGGTGGCAGCTTGTCCCTGGGCGGCATCTTCAGATTCGTGGAAATGCAGCAGGCTGCCGGCCAAGCAGGGCCGAGGGCCTATCTGGTACTGCAAATGATTCTGCCCGGGGAAACAAAACCCACCACCCCACGTTCCTGGTCTCAGTTTGCAGAGCTCCTAGGGCACTCACAAAGCAGCCCGAGTTGGCACAGGTGGCAGCTTGTCCCTGGGCGGCATCTTGATAATAGTAGAAATCTGGCTACCAGCCTGCCCCTAAGGGCCGAGGGCCTACCTGGTACTGACAAATGCTTCTGCCCAGGGAAACAAAACCCACCACCTCACGTTCCTGGTCTCAGTTTGCAGAGCTCCATGGGCACTCTCAAAGCAGCCCGAGTTGGCACAGGGGGCAGCTTATCCCTGGGTGGCATCTTGATATTCCTGGAAATCCAGAGAGCAGCCTACCCCTAAGGAACAAGGGCCTACCTGGTACTGACAAAGGCTTCTGCCCGGGGAAACAAAAATCAGCACCCCACATTCCTCGTCTCAGTTTGCAGGGCTCCGTGGGCACTCTCAAAGCAGCCCGAGTTGGCACAGGTGGCAGCTTGTCCCTGGGCGGCATCTTGATATTCGTGGAAATACAGCAGGCTGCCTGCCCTTAAGGACCAAGGGCCTACCTGGTACTGACTGTGGCTTCTGCCTGGGGAAACAAAACTCAGCACCCCACGTTCCTGGTCTCAGGTTGCAGAGCTCCGTGGGCACTCTCAAAGCAGCCTGAGATGCAACAGGTAGCAGCTTGTCCCTGGGCGGCAACTTGATATTCGTGGAAATCCAGCAGGCAGCCGAGAACGAAGGCCCGAGGGCCTCTCTGGTCGTGACAAAGGCTTCTGCCCGGGAAAATAAAACTCAGCTCCCCATGTTCCTGGTTTCTGTTTGTAGAGCTCCATGGGCACTCTCAAAGCAGCCCGAGTTGGCACAGGTGGCAGCTTGTCCCTGGGCGGCATCTTGATATTCGTGGAAATCCAGGAGGCTGCCGGCCAAGCAGGGCCGAGGGCCTATATGGTACAGCAAATTCTTCTGCCCGGGGAAACAAAACCCACAACCCCACCTTCCTGGTTTCAGATTTAAGAGTTCCATGGGCACTCTCAAAGCAGCCCGAGTTGGCACAGGTGGCAGCTTGTCCCTGGGCGGCATCTTGATATTCGTGGAAATCCTGCTGCCAACCTACCCCAAATGGCCGAGGGCCTACCTGGTACTGACAAAGGCTTCTGCCCGGGAAAATAAAATATACAAACTCTCGTTCCTGGTCTCAGTTTGCAGAGCTCCGTGGGCACTCTCAAAGCAGCCCGAGTCGGCACAGGTAGCAGCTTGTCCCTGGGCGGCATCTTGATATTCGTGGAAATCCAGCAGGCTGCCGGCCAAGCAGGGCCGAGGGCCTATCTGGTACTGCAAATGCTTCTGCCCGGGGAAACAAAACGCACCACTGCACGTTCCTGGTCTCAATTTGCAGAGCTCCATGGGCACTCTCAAAGCAGCCCGAGTTGGCACAGGTGGCAGCTTGTCCCTGGGCAGCACCTTGATATTCGTGGAAATCCAGCGGGCAGCCGGCCCCGAAGGGCCAAGGGCTTACCTGGTAGTGACAAAGGGTTCTGCCCAGGGAAAACAAAATTAAGCACCCCTCGGTCCTGGTCTCAGTTTTCAGACCTCCATGGGCACTCTCAATGCCGCGCGTGTTGGCACAGGTGGCAGCTTGTCCCTGGGCGGCATTTTGATATTCGTGGAAATCCAGCCGGCTGCCGGCCAAGCAGGGCCGAGGGCCTATCTGGTACTGCAAAAGCTTCTGCCCGGGGAAACAAAACCCACCGCCCCACGTTCCTGGTCTCAGTTTGCAGAGCTCCATGGGCACTCTCAAAGAAGCCCGAGTTGGCACAGGTGGCAGCTTGTCCCTGGGCGGCATCTTGATATTCGTTGAAATCCAGCAGGAAGCCTACCCCTAAGAAACAAGGGCCTGCCTGGTACTGACAAAGGCTTCTGCCCGTGGAAACAAAAGCCACCACTGCACGTTCTTGGTCTCAGTTTGCAGAGCTCCATGGGCACTCTCATAGCAGCCCGAGTTGGCACAGGTGGCAGCTTTTCCCTGGGCGGCATCTTGATATTCGTGGAAATCCAGCCGGCTGCCGGCCAAGCAGGGCCGAGGGCCTACCTAGAACTGACAAATGCTTCTGCCCGGGGAAACAAAACCCACCAACCCATGTTTCTGGTTTCTGTTTGTAGAGCTCCGTGGGCACTCTCAAAGCAGCCTGAGTTGGCACAGGTGGCAGCTCGTCCCTGGGCGGCATCTTGATATTGAAGGAAATCCTGCTGCCAGCCTGCAACTAAGGGCCGAGGGCCTACCTGGTACCGAAAAATCTTCTGCCCGGGGAAACAAAACCCACAAGCCCACGTTCCTGGTTTCTGTTTGAAGAGTTCCGTGGGCACTCTCTAAGCAGCCCGAGTTGGCACAGGTGGCAGCTTGTCCCTGGGCGGCATCTTGATATTCGTGGAAATACAGCAGGCTGCCTGCCCTTAAGGACCAAGGGCCTACCTGGTACTGACTGTGGCTTCTGCCTGGGGAAACAAAACTCAGCACCCCACGTTCCTGGTCTCAGGTTGCAGAGCTCCGTGGGCACTCTCAAAGCAGCCTGAGATGCAACAGGTAGCAGCTTGTCCCTGGGCGGCAACTTGATATTCGTGGAAATCCAGCAGGCAGCCGAGAACGAAGGCCCGAGGGCCTCTCTGGTCGTGACAAAGGCTTCTGCCCGGGAAAATAAAACTCAGCTAACCATGTTCCTGGTTTCTGTTTGTAGAGCTCCATGGGCACTCTCAAAGCAGCCCGAGTTGGCACAGGTGGCAGCTTGTCCCTGGGCGGCATCTTGATATTCGTGGAAATCCAGGAGGCTGCCGGCCAAGCAGGGCCGAGGGCCTATATGGTACAGCAAATTCTTCTGCCCGGGGAAACAAAACCCACAACCCCACCTTCCTGGTTTCAGATTTAAGAGTTCCATGGGCACTCTCAAAGCAGCCCGAGTTGGCACAGGTGGCAGCTTGTCCCTGGGCGGCATCTTGATATTCGTGGAAATCCTGCTGCCAACCTACCCCAAATGGCCGAGGGCCTACCTGGTACTGACAAAGGCTTCTGCCCGGGAAAATAAAATATACAAACTCTCGTTCCTGGTCTCAGTTTGCAGAGCTCCGTGGGCACTCTCAAAGCAGCCCGAGTCGGCACAGGTAGCAGCTTGTCCCTGGGCGGCATCTTGATATTCGTGGAAATCCAGCAGGCTGCCGGCCAAGCAGGGCCGAGGGCCTATCTGGTACTGCAAATGCTTCTGCCCGGGGAAACAAAACGCACCACTGCACGTTCCTGGTCTCAATTTGCAGAGCTCCATGGGCACTCTCAAAGCAGCCCGAGTTGGCACAGGTGGCAGCTTGTCCCTGGGCAGCACCTTGATATTCGTGGAAATCCAGCGGGCAGCCGGCCCCGAAGGGCCAAGGGCTTACCTGGTAGTGACAAAGGGTTCTGCCCAGGGAAAACAAAATTAAGCACCCCTCGGTCCTGGTCTCAGTTTTCAGACCTCCATGGGCACTCTCAATGCCGCGCGTGTTGGCACAGGTGGCAGCTTGTCCCTGGGCGGCATTTTGATATTCGTGGAAATCCAGCCGGCTGCCGGCCAAGCAGGGCCGAGGGCCTATCTGGTACTGCAAAAGCTTCTGCCCGGGGAAACAAAACCCACCGCCCCACGTTCCTGGTCTCAGTTTGCAGAGCTCCATGGGCACTCTCAAAGAAGCCCGAGTTGGCACAGGTGGCAGCTTGTCCCTGGGCGGCATCTTGATATTCGTTGAAATCCAGCAGGAAGCCTACCCCTAAGAAACAAGGGCCTGCCTGGTACTGACAAAGGCTTCTGCCCGTGGAAACAAAAGCCACCACTGCACGTTCTTGGTCTCAGTTTGCAGAGCTCCATGGGCACTCTCATAGCAGCCCGAGTTGGCACAGGTGGCAGCTTTTCCCTGGGCGGCATCTTGATATTCGTGGAAATCCAGCCGGCTGCCGGCCAAGCAGGGCCGAGGGCCTACCTAGAACTGACAAATGCTTCTGCCCGGGGAAACAAAACCCACCAACCCATGTTTCTGGTTTCTGTTTGTAGAGCTCCGTGGGCACTCTCAAAGCAGCCTGAGTTGGCACAGGTGGCAGCTTGTCCCTGGGCGGCATCTTGATATTGAAGGAAATCCTGCTGCCAGCCTGCAACTAAGGGCCGAGGGCCTACCTGGTACCGAAAAATCTTCTGCCCGGGGAAACAAAACCCACAAGCCCACGTTCCTGGTTTCTGTTTGAAGAGTTCCGTGGGCACTCTCTAAGCAGCCCGAGTAGGCACAGGTGGCAGCATGTCCCTGGGCAGCATCTTGATATTCGTGGAAATCCAGCAGGCTGCCTGCCCTTAAGGACCAAGGGCCTACCTGGCGCTGACAAAGGCTTCTGCCTGGGGAAACAAAACTCAGCACCCCACGTTCCTGGTTTCAATTTGAAGAGTTCCGTGGGCACTCTCAAAGCAGCCTGAGTTGGCACAGGTGGCAGCTTGACCCTGGGCAACATCTTGATATTCGTAGAAATCTGGCGGCCAGCCTGCCCCTAAGGGAACAAGGGCCTACCTGGTACTGACAAATGCTTCTGCCCGGGGAAACAAAACCCACCACTGCACGTTCCAGGTCTCAGTTTGCAGAGCTCCATGGGCACTCTCTGAGCAGCCCGAGTTGGCACAGGTGGCAGCTTGTCCCTGGGCAGCATCTTGATATTCGTGGAAATCCTGCAGCCAGCCTACCCCAAAGGGCCGAGGGCCAACCTGGTACTGACAAAGGCTTCTGCCCGAGGAAATAAAACTCACAAACTCATGATCCTGGTCTCAGTTTGCAGAGCTCCGTGTGCACTCTCAAAGCAGCCCGAGTTGGTACAGGTCGCAGCTTGTCCCTGGGCGGCATCTTGATATTCGTGGAAATCCAGCAGGCTGCCGGCCAAGCAGGGCCGAGGGCCTATCTGGTACTGCAAATGCTTCTGCCCGGGGAAACAAAACCCACAACCCCACGTTCCTGGTTTCAGATTTAAGAGTTCCATGGGCACACTCAAAGCAGCCCGAGTTGGCACAGGTGGCAGCTTGACCCCTGGCAACATCTTGATATTCGTAGAAATCTGGCTGCCAGCCTGCCCCTAAGGGCCGAGGGCCTACCTGGTACTGACAAATGCTTCTGCCCGGGGAAACAAAACCCACCACGCCACGTTCCTGGTCTCAGTTTGCAGAGCTCCATGGGCACTCACAAAGCAGCCCGAGTTGGCACAGGTGGCAGCTTGTCCCTGGGCGGCATCTTGATATTCGTGGAAATCCAGCAGGCTGCCTGCCCTTAAGGACCAAGGGCCTACCTGGTACTGACAAAGGCTTCTGCCTGGGGAAACAAAACCCACCAGCCCACGTTCGTCGTCTCAGTTTGCAGAGCTCCATGGGCACTCTCTAAGCAGCCCGAGTTGCCACAGGTGCCAGCTTGTCCCTGGGCGGCATCTTGATATTCGTGGAAATCCTCCTGCCAGCCTACCCCAAAGGGCCGAGGGCCTACCTGATACTGACAATGGCTTTGGCCTGGGGAAATAAAACATACAAACTCACGTTCCTGGTCTCAGTTTGCAGAGCTCCGTGGGCACTCTCAAAGCAGCCCGAGTTGGCACAGGTGGCAGCTTGTCCCTGGGCGGCATCTTGATATTCGTGGAAATTCAGAGAGCAGCCTACCCCTAAGGAACAAGGGCCTGCCTGGTACTGACAAAGGCTTCTGCCCGTGGAAACAAAAGCCACCACTGCACGTTCTTGGTCTCAATTTGCAGAGCTCCATGGGCACTCTCAAAGCAGCACGAGTTGGCACAGGGGGCAACTTGTCCCTGGGCAGCACCTTGATATTCGCGGAAATCCAGCGGGCAGCCGGCCCCGAAGGGCCAAGTGCTTACCTGGTAGTGACAAAGAGTTCTGCCCAGGGAAAACAAAACTAAGCACCCCTCAGTCCTGGTCTCAGTTTGCAGAGCTCCATGGGCACTCTCAAAGCCGCGCGAGTTGGCACAGGTGGCAGCTTGTCCCTGGGCGGCATTTTGATATTCGTGGAAATCCAGCCGGCTGCCGGCCAAGCAGGGCCGAGGGCCTATCTGGTACTGCAAAAGCTTCTGCCCGGGGAAACAAAACCCACCACCCCACGTTCCTGGTCTCAGTTTGCAGAGCTCCATGGGCACTCTCAAAGCAGCCCGAGTTGGCACAGGTGGCAGCTTGTCCCTGGGTGGCATCTTGATATTCGTGGAAATCCAGAGAGCAGCCTACCCCTAAGGAACAAGGGCCTGCCTGGTACTGACAAAGGCTTCTGCGCGGGGAAACAACAATCAGCACCCGACATTCCTGGTCTCAGTTTGCAGAGCTCCGTGGGCACTCTCAAAGCAGCCCGATTTGGCACAGGTAGCAGCTTGTCCCTGGGCGGCATCTTGATATTCGTGGAAATCCTGCTGCCAGCCTACCCCAAAAGGCTGAGGGCCTACCTGGTACTGACAAAGGCTTCTGCCCGGGGAAATAAAACACACAAACTCACGTTCCTGGTCTCAGTGTGCAGAGCTCCATGGGCACTCTCAAAGGAGCCTGAGTTGGCACAGGTAGAAGCTTGTCCCTGGGCGGCATCTTGATATTCGTGGAAATGCAGCAGGCTGCCGGCCAAGCAGGGCCGAGGGCCTATCTGGTACTGCAAAGGGTTCTGCCCAGGGAAAATAAAACTAAGCACCCCTCGGTCCTGGTCTCAATTTGCAGAGCTCCATGGGCACTCTCAAAGAAGGCTGAGTAGGCACAGGTGGCAGCTTGTCCCTGGGTGGCATCTTGATATTCATGGTAATCCAGCAGGCAGCGGAGAACGAAGGGCCGAGGACCTACCTGGTACTGACAAAGGCTTCTGCCCGGGAAAATAAAACTCAGCACCGCATGTTCCTGGTTTCTGTTTGTAGAGCTCCATGGGCACTCTCAAAGCAGCCCGAGTTGGCACAGGTGGCAGCTTCTCCCTGGGCGACAACTTGATATTCGTAGAAATCTGGCTGCCAGCCTGCCCCTAAGGGCCGAGGGACTACCTGGTACTGACAAATGCTTCTGCCCGGGGAAACAAAACCCACCAGCCCACGTTCCTAGTCTCAGTTTGCAGAGCTCCATGGGCACTCTCATAGCAGCCCGAGTTGGCACAGGTAGCAGCTTTTCCCTGGGCGGCATCTTGATATTCGTGGAAATCCAGCAGGCTGCCTGCCCTTAAGCACCAAGGGCCTACCTGGTACAGACAAAGGCTTCTGCCCGGGGAAACAAAACCCACCACCCCACGTTCCTGGTTTCAGTTTGAAGAGTTCCGTGGGCACTCTAACGGCAGCCCGAGTTGGCACAGGTGGCAGCATGTCCCTGGGCAGCATCTTGATATTCGTGGAAATCCAGCAGGCTGCCTGCCCTTAAGGACCAAGGGCCTACCTGGTACTGACAATGGCTTCTGCCTGGGGAAACAAAACTCAGCACCCCACGTTCCTGGTCTCAGGATTCAGAGCTCCATGGGCACTCTCAAAGCAGCTCCAGTTGGCACAGATAGCATCTTGTCCCTGGGCGGCATCTTGATATACGTGGAAATCCTGCAGCAGGCAGCCGAGAACAAAGGGCGGAGGGCCTATCTCGTACTGACAAAGGCTTCTGCCTGGGAAAATAAATCTCAGCACCCCATGTTTCTGGTTTCTGTTTGTAGAGCTCCATGGGCACTCTCTAAGCAGCCCGAGTTGGCACAGCTGGCAGCTTGTCCCTGGGCGGCATCTTGATATTCGTGGAAATCCTGCTGCCAGCCTGCACCTAAGGGCCGAGGGCCTGCCTGGTACCGAAAAATCTTCTGCCCGGGGAAACAAAACCCACCACCCCACGTTCCTGGTCTCAGTTTGAAGAGTTCCGTGGGCACTCTCAAAGCAGCCCGAGTAGGCACAGGTGGCAGCATGTCCCTGGGCAGCATCTTCAGATTCGTGGAAATCCAGCAGGCTGCCTGCCCTTAAGGACCAAGGGCCTACCTGGCACTGAGAACGGCTTCTGCCTGGGGAAACAAAACTCAGCACCCCACGTTCCTGGTTTC
This sequence comes from Motacilla alba alba, assembly GCF_015832195.1. NCBI lineage: Eukaryota > Metazoa > Chordata > Aves > Passeriformes > Motacillidae > Motacilla > Motacilla alba. Next base: position 23,245 of record NW_024037469.1, read on the forward strand.
AATTTTAAGAGTTCCGTGGGCACTCTCAACGCAGCATGAGTTGGCACCGGTGGCAGCTTGTCCCTGGGCGGCATCTTGATATTCGTGGAAATCCAGCAGGATGCCTGCCCCTAAGGACCACGAGCCTACCTGGTACTGACAGTGGCTTCTGCCTGGGGAAACAAAACTCAGCACCCCACGTTCCTGGTCTCAGGTTTCAGAGCTCCATGGGCACTCTCAAAGCAGCTCCAGTTGGCACAGATAGCAGCTTGTCCCTGGGCTGCATCTTGATATTCGTGGAAATCCAGCAGGGTGCCTGCCCTTAAGGGCCGAGGGCCTATCTGGTATTGCAAATGCTTCTGCCCGGGGAAAGAAATCCCACAACCCCACGTTCCTGGTTTCAGATTTAAGAGTTCCATGGGCACACTCAAAGCAGCCCGAGTTGGCACAGGTGGCAGCTTGACCCTGGGCAATATCTTGATATTCCTAGAAATCTGGCGGCCAGCCTGCCCCTAAGGGAACAAGGGCCTACCTGGTACTGACAAATGCTTCTGCCCGGGGAAACAAAACCCACCACTGCACGTTCCAGGTCTCAGTTTGCAGAGCTCCATGGGCACTCTCTGAGCAGCCCGAGTTGGCACAGGTGGCAGCTTGTCCCTGGGCGGCATCTTGATATTCGTGGAAATCCTGCAGCCAGCCTACCCCAAAGGGCCGAGGGCCAACCTGGTACTGACAAAGGCTTCTGCCCGAGGATATAAAACCCACAAACTCATGATCCTGGTCTCAGTTTGCAGAGCACCGTGTGCACTCTCAAAGCAGCCCGAGTTGGTAGAGGTAGCAGCTTGTCCCTGGGCGGCATCTTGATATTCGTGGAAATCCAGCAGGTTGCCAGCCAAGCAGGGCCGAGGGCCTATCTGGTACTGCAAATGCTTCTGCCCGGGGAAACAAAACCCACAACCCCACGTTCCTGGTTTCAGATTTAAGAGTTCCATGGGCACACTCAAAGCAGCCCGAGTTGGCACAGGTGTCAGCTTGACCCCTGGCAACATCTTGATATTCGTAGAAATCTGGCTGCCAGCCTGCCCCTAAGGGCCGAGGGCCTACCTGGTACTGACAAATGCTTCTGCCCGGGGAAACAAAACCCACCACCCCACGTTCCTGGTCTCAGGTTGCAGAGCTCCATGGGCACTCTCAATGCAGCCCGAGTTGGCACATGTGGCAGCTTGTCTCTGGGCGGCATCTTGATATTCGTGGAAATCCAGCAGGCTGCCTGCCCTTAAGGACCAAGGGCCTACCTGGTACTGACAAAGGCTTCTGCCTGGGGAATAAAACCCACCAGCCCACGTTCGTCGTCTCAGTTTGCAGAGTTCCATGGGCACTCTCTAAGCAGCCCAAGTTGGCACAGGTGGCAGCTTGTCGCTGGGCGGCATCTTGATATTCGTGGAAATCCTGCTGCCAGCCTACCCCAAAGGGCCGAGGGCCTACCTGATACTGACAATGGCTTCGGCCTGGGGAAATAAACATACAAACTCACGTTCCTGGTCTCAGTTTGCAGAGCTCCGTGGGCACTCTCAAAGCAGCCCGAGTTGGCACAGGTGGCAGCTTGTCCCTGGGCGGCATCTTGATATTCGTGGAAATCCAGAGAGCAGCCTACCCCTAAGGAACAAGGGCCTGCCTGGTACTGGCAAAGGCTTCTGCCCGTGGAAACAAAAGCCACCACTGCACGTTCTTGGTCTCAATTTGCAGAGCTCCATGGGCACTCTCAAAGCAGCGCGAGTTGGCACAGGTGGCAACTTGTCCCTGGGCAGCACCTTGATATTCGTGGAAATCCAGCGGGCAGCCGGCCCCGAAGGGCCAAGTGCTTACCTGGTAGTGACAAAGAGTTCTGCCCAGGGAAAAAAAACTAAGCACCCCTCAGTCCTGGTCACAGTTTGCATTGCTCCATGGGCACTCTCAAAGCCGCGCGAGTTGGCACAGGTGGCAGCTTGTCCCTGGGCGGCATTTTGATATTCATGGAAATCCAGCCGGCTGCCGGCCAAGCAGGGCCGAGGGCCTATCTGGTACTGCAAATGCTTCTGCCCGGGGAAACAAAACCCACCACCCCACGTTCCTGGTCTCAGTTTGCAGAGCTCCATGGGCACTCTCTAAGCAGCCCGAGTTGGCACAGGTGGCAGCTTGTCCCTGGGCGGCATCTTGATATTCGTGGAAATCCAGAGAGCAGCCTACCCCTAAGGAACAAGGGCCTGCCTGGTACTGACAAAGGCTTCTGCCTGGGGAAACAAAACTCAGCACCCCACATTCCTGGTCTCAGTTTGCAGAGCTCCGTGGGCACTCTCAAAGCAGACCGAGTTGGCACAGGAGGCAGCTTGTCCCTGGGCGGCATCTTGATATTCGTGGAAATCCTCCAGCCGGCAGCCGAGAACAAAGGGCGGAGGGCCTATCTGGTACTGACAAAGGCTTCTGCCCGGGAAAATAAAACTAAGCACCCCATGTTCCTGGTTTCTCTTTGTAGAGCTCCATGGGCACACTCAAAGCAGCCCGAGTTGGCACAGGTGGCAGCTTGACCCTGGGCGGCATCTTGATAATAGTAGAAATCTGGCTACTAGCCTGCCCCTAAGGGCCGAGGGCCTATCTGGTACTGACAAATGCTTCTGCCCAGGGAAACAAAACCCACCAACTCACGTTCCTCGTCTCAGTTTGCAGAGCTCCATGGGCACTCTCTAAGCAGCCCGAGTTGGCACAGGTGGCAGCTTGTCCCTGGGCAGCACCTTGATATTCGTGGAAATCTAGCGGGCAGCCGGCCCCGAAGGGCCAAGGGCTTACATGGTAGTGACAAAGGGTTCTGCCCAGGGAAAACAAAACTTAGCACCCCTCGGTCCTGGCCTCAGTTTGCAGATATCCATGGGCACTCTCAAAGCAGCCCGAGTTGGTACAGGTGGCAGCTTGTCCTTGGGTGGCATCTTGAAATTCGTGGAAATCCAGAGAGCAGCCTACCCCTAAGGAACAATGGACTGCCTGGTACTGACAAAGGCTTCTGTCCGGGGAAACAAAAATCAGCACCCCACATTCCTGGTCTCAGTTTGCAGAGCTCCGTGGGCACTCTCAAAGAAGGCTGAGTTGCAACAGGTAGCAGCTTGTCCCTGGGCGTTATCTTGATATTCGTGGAAATCCAGCAGGCAGCCGAGAACGATGGGTGGAGGGCCTATCTGGTACTGACAACGGCTTCTGCCCGGCGAAATAAAACTCAGCTCCCCATGTTCCTGGTTTCTGTTTGTAGAGCTCCATGGGCACTCTTAAAGCAGCCCGAGTTGCCACAGGTAGCAGCTTGTCCCTGGGCGGCATCTTGATATTCGTGGAAATCCTGCAGCAAGCCTGCCCTTAAGGACCATGGGCCTACCTGGTACTGACAAAGGCTTCTGCCTGGGGAAACAAAACCCCCCACCCCACGTTCCTGGTCTCAGTTTGCAGAGCTCCATGGGCACTCTCAAAGCAGCCCGAGTTGGCACAGGTGGCAGCTTGTCCCTGGGCGGCATCTTGATATTCGTGGAAATCCTGCTGCCAGCCTACCTCAAAGGGCCGAGGGCCTATCTGGTACTGACAAAGGCTTCTGCCCGGGGAAATAAAATATACAAACTCACGTTCCTGGTCTCAGTTTGCAGAACTCCATGGGCACTCTCAAAGCAGCCTGAGTTGCAACAGGTAGCAGCTTGTCCCTGGGCGGCATCTTGATATTCGTGGAAATCCAGCAGGCAGCCGAGAACGATGGGTCGAGGGCCTATCTGGTACTGACAAAGGCTTCTGCCCGGGGAAATAAAATATACAAACTCACGTTCCTGGTCTCAGTTTGCAGAGCGCAATGGGCACTCTCAAAGCAGCCTGAGTTGCAACAGGTAGCAGCTTGTCCCTGGGCGGCATCTTGATATTCGTGGAAATCCAGCAGGCAGCCGAGAACGATGGGTCGAGGGCCTATCTGGTACTGACAAAGGCTTCTGCCCGGGGAAAAAAAACTCAGCTCCCCATGTTCCTGGTTTCTGTTTGTAGAGTTCCATGGGCACTCTCAAAGCAGCCCGAGTTGGCACAGGTGGCAGCTTGTCCCTGGGCGGCATCTTGATATTCGTGGAAATCCTGCAGCAAGCCTGACCTTAAGGACCAAGGGCCTACCTGGTACTGACAAATGCTTCTGCCCGGGCAAACAAAACCCACAACGCCACGTTCCTGGTTTCAGATTTAAGAGTTCCATGGGCACACTCAAAGCAGCCAGAGTTGGCACAGGTGGCAGCTTGACCCTGGGCGGCATCTTGATATTTGTAGAAATCTGGCTGCCAGCCTGCCCCTAAGGGCCGAGGGCCTAGCTGGTACTGACAAAGGCTTCTGCCTGGGGAAACAAAACTCAGCACCCCACGTTCCTGGTCTCAGTTTGCAGAGCTCCATGGGCACTCTCAAAGCAGCCCGAGTTGGCACAGGTGGCAGCTTGTCCCTGGGCGGCATCTTCAGATTCGTGGAAATCCAGCAGGCTGCCTGCCCTTAAGCACCAAGGGCCTACCTGGCACTGAGAACGGCTTCTGCCTGGGGAAACAAAACTCAGCACCCCACGTTCCTGGTTTCAATTTGAAGAGTTCCGTGGGCACTCTCAACGCAGCATGAGTTGGCACCGGTGGCAGCTTGTCCCTGGGCGGCATCTTGATATTCGTGGAAATCCAGCAGGATGCCTGCCCCTAAGGACCACGAGCCTACCTGGTACTGACAGTGGCTTCTGCCTGGGGAAACAAAACTCAGCACCCCACGTTCCTGGTCTCAGGTTTCAGAGCTCCATGGGCACTCTCAAAGCAGCTCCAGTTGGCACAGATAGCAGCTTGTCCCTGGGCTGCATCTTGATATTCGTGGAAATCCAGCAGGGTGCCTGCCCTTAAGGGCCGAGGGCCTATCTGGTATTGCAAATGCTTCTGCCCGGGGAAAGAAATCCCACAACCCCACGTTCCTGGTTTCAGATTTAAGAGTTCCATGGGCACACTCAAAGCAGCCCGAGTTGGCACAGGTGTCAGCTTGACCCTGTGCAATATCTTGATATTCCTAGAAATCTGGCGGCCAGCCTGCCCCTAAGGGAACAAGGGCCTACCTGGTACTGACAAATGCTTCTGCCCGGGGAAACAAAACCCACCACTGCACGTTCCAGGTCTCAGTTTGCAGAGCTCCATGGGCACTCTCTGAGCAGCCCGAGTTGGCACAGGTGGCAGCTTGTCCCTGGGCGGCATCTTGATATTCGTGGAAATCCTGCAGCCAGCCTACCCCAAAGGGCCGAGGGCCAACCTGGTACTGACAAAGGCTTCTGCCCGAGGATATAAAACCCACAAACTCATGATCCTGGTCTCAGTTTGCAGAGCACCGTGTGCACTCTCAAAGCAGCCCGAGTTGGTAGAGGTAGCAGCTTGTCCCTGGGCGGCATCTTGATATTCGTGGAAATCCAGCAGGTTGCCAGCCAAGCAGGGCCGAGGGCCTATCTGGTACTGCAAATGCTTCTGCCCGGGGAAACAAAACCCACAACCCCACGTTCCTGGTTTCAGATTTAAGAGTTCCATGGGCACACTCAAAGCAGCCCGAGTTGGCACAGGTGTCAGCTTGACCCCTGGCAACATCTTGATATTCGTAGAAATCTGGCTGCCAGCCTGCCCCTAAGGGCCGAGGGCCTACCTGGTACTGACAAATGCTTCTGCCCGGGGAAACAAAACCCACCACCCCACGTTCCTGGTCTCAGGTTGCAGAGCTCCATGGGCACTCTCAATGCAGCCCGAGTTGGCACATGTGGCAGCTTGTCTCTGGGCGGCATCTTGATATTCGTGGAAATCCAGCAGGCTGCCTGCCCTTAAGGACCAAGGGCCTACCTGGTACTGACAAAGGCTTCTGCCTGGGGAATAAAACCCACCAGCCCACGTTCGTCGTCTCAGTTTGCAGAGTTCCATGGGCACTCTCTAAGCAGCCCAAGTTGGCACAGGTGGCAGCTTGTCGCTGGGCGGCATCTTGATATTCGTGGAAATCCTGCTGCCAGCCTACCCCAAAGGGCCGAGGGCCTACCTGATACTGACAATGGCTTCGGCCTGGGGAAATAAACATACAAACTCACGTTCCTGGTCTCAGTTTGCAGAGCTCCGTGGGCACTCTCAAAGCAGCCCGAGTTGGCACAGGTGGCAGCTTGTCCCTGGGCGGCATCTTGATATTCGTGGAAATCCAGAGAGCAGCCTATCTGGTACCCTAAGGGGAACAAAACCCACCAGCCTGCCTGGTACTGGCAAAAGGCTTCTGCCCGTGGGCGGCAAACAAAAGCCACCACTGCACGGCTTCTTGGTCTCAATTTGCAGAGCTCCATGGGCACTCTCAAAGCAGCGCGAGTTGGCACAGGTGGCAACTTGTCCCTGGGCAGCACCTTGATATTCGTGGAAATCCAGCGGGCAGCCGGCCCCGAAGGGCCAAGTGCTTACCTGGTAGTGACAAAGAGTTCTGCCCAGGGAAAAAAAACTAAGCACTCAGTCCTGGTCACAGTTTGCATTGCTCCATGGGCACTCTCAAAGACGCGCGAGTTGGCACAGGTGGCAGCTTGTCCCTGGGCGGCATCTTGATATTCATGGAAATCCAGCCGGCTGCCGGCCAAGCAGGGCCGAGGGCCTATCTGGTACTGCAAATGCTTCTGCCCGGGGAAACAAAACCCACCACCCCACGTTCCTGGTCTCAGTTTGCAGAGCTCCATGGGCACTCTCTAAGCAGCCCGAGTTGGCACAGGTGGCAGCTTGTCCCTGGGCGGCATCTTGATATTCGTGGAAATCCAGAGAGCAGCCTACCCCTAAGGAACAAGGGCCTGCCTGGTACTGACAAAGGCTTCTGCCCGGGGAAACAAAACTCAGCACCACCACATTCCTGGTCTCAGTTTGCAGAGCTCCGTGGGCACTCTCTGAGCAGACCGAGTTGGCACAGGAGGCAGCTTGTCCCTGGGCGGCATCTTGATATTCGTGGAAATCCTCCAGCCGGCAGCCGAGAACAAAGGGCGGAGGGCCTATCTGGTACTGACAAAGGCTTCTGCCCGGGAAAATAAAACTAAGCACCCCATGTTCCTGGTTTCTCTTTGTAGAGCTCCATGGGCACACTCAAAGCAGCCCGAGTTGGCACAGGTGGCAGCTTGACCCTGGGCGGCATCTTGATAATAGTAGAAATCTGGCTACTAGCCTGCCCCTAAGGGCCGAGGGCCTATCTGGTACTGACAAATGCTTCTGCCCAGGGAAACAAAACCCACCAACTCACGTTCCTCGTCTCAGTTTGCAGAGCTCCATGGGCACTCTCTAAGCAGCCCGAGTTGGCACAGCTGGCAGCTTGTCCCTGGGCAGCACCTTGATATTCGTGGAAATCTAGCGGGCAGCCGGCCCCGAAGGGCCAAGGGCTTACATGGTAGTGACAAAGGGTTCTGCCCAGGGGAAACAAAACTTAGCAAACCTCGGTCCTGGCCTCAGTTTGCAGATATCCATGGGCACTCTCAAAGCAGCCCGAGTTGGTACAGGTGGCAGCTTGTCCTTGGGTGGCATCTTGAAATTCGTGGAAATCCAGAGAGCAGCCTACCCCTAAGGAACAATGGACTGCCTGGTACTGACAAAGGCTTCTGTCCGGGGAAACAAAAATCAGCACTGCACATTCCTGGTCTCAGTTTGCAGAGCTCCGTGGGCACTCTCAAAGAAGGCTGAGTTGCAACAGGTAGCAGCTTGTCCCTGGGCGTTATCTTGATATTCGTGGAAATCCAGCAGGCAGCCGAGAACCGATGGGTGGAGGGCCTATCTGGCACTGAGAGAGGCTTCTGCCCGGGAAAACAAAACCCACAATCCTACGTTCCTGGTCTCAGTTTGCAGAGCTCCGTGGGCACCCTCAAAGCAGCGCGAGTTGGCACAAGTGGCAGCTTGTCCCTGGGCAGCATCTTGATATTCGTGGAAATTGAGCCGCCAGCCTGCCCCTGATGAACAAGGGCCCTCCTGGTACTGACAAAGGCTTCTGCCCAGGGAAACAAAACCCACCACCCCACGTTGCACATCTCAGTTTGCAGAGCTCCATGGGCACTCTCAAAGCAGCCCGAGTTGGCACAGGTGGCAGCTTGTCCCTAGGCAGCATATTGATATTCGTGGAAATCCTGCAGGCAGCCGGCCCCCAAGGGCCAAGGGCCTACCTGGTACTGAGAGAGGCTTCTGCCCGGGAATACAAAACCCACAATCCTACGTTTCTGGTCTCAGTTTGCAGAGCTCCGTGGGCACCCTCAAAGCAGCACGAGTTGGCACAAGTTGCAGCTTGTCCTTTGGCAGCATCTTGATATTCGTGGAAATCCAGCGGGCAGCCTGCCCCTGAGGAACAAGGGCCCTCCTGGTACTGACAAAGGCTTCTGCCCAGGGAAATAAAATCCACCACCCCACGTTCCTGGTCTCAGTTTGCAGAGCTCCATGGGCACTCTCAAAGCAGCCCGAGTTGCACAGGTAGCAGCTTGTCCCTGGGCGGCATCTTGATATTCGTGGAAATCCAGCAGGCAGCCTGCCCTTAAGGACCAAGGGCCTACCTGGTACTGACAAAGGCTTCTGCCCGGGGAAACAAAACCCACCACCCCACGTTCCTGGTTTCAGTTTGAAGAGTTCCATGGGCACTCTCAAAGCAGCCCGAGTTGGCACAGGTGGCAGCTTGTCCCTGGGCGGCATCTTGATATTCGTGGAAATCCTGCGGCCAGCCTACCTCAAAGGGCCGAGGGCCTACCTGGTACTGACAAAGGCTTCTGCCCGGGGAAATAAAACAAACAAACTCACGTTCCTGGTCTCAGTTTGCAGTGCTCCATGGGCACTCTCAAAGCAGCCCGAGTTGGAGCAGGTGGCAGCTTGCCCTGGGCGGCATCTTGATATTCGTGGAAATCTTGCTGCCAGCCGACCCCAAAGGGCCGAGGGCCTACCTGGTACTGACAAAGGCTTCTGCCTGGGGAAATAAAACCCACAAACTCACGTTCCTGGTCTCAGTTTGCAGAGCTCCATGGGCACTCTCAAAGCAGCCTGAGTTGGCACAGGTAGCAGCTTGTCCCTGGGCGGCATCTTGATATTCGTGGAAATCCTGCAGCAGGCCGCCGAAACGATGGGCCGAGGGCCTATCTGGTACTGACAAATGCTTCTGCCCGGGGAAACAAAACCCACCACCCCACGTTCCTGGTTTCAGATTGCAGAGTTCCATGGGCACTCTCAAAGCAGCGCGAGTTGGCACAGGTGGCAGCTTGTCCCTGGGCGGCATCTTGATATTCGTGGAAATCCAGCAGCAAGCCTGCCTAAGGACCAAGGGCCTGGGTACTGACAAAGGCTTCTGCCTGGGGAAACAAAACTCAGAACGCCACGTTCCTGGTCTCAGGTTGCAGAGCTCCATGGGCACTCTCAAAGCAGGCTGAGTTGGCACAGGTAGGCAGCTTGTCCCTGGGCGGCATCTTGATATTCGTGGAAATCCTGCAGCAGGCAGCCGAGAACGAAGGGCCGAGGGCCTACCTGGTACTGACAAAGGCTTCTGCCCGGGGAAATAAAACTATAGCAAACCACGTTCCTGGTCTCAGTTTGCAGAGCTCCATGGGCACTCTCAAAGCAGCCCGAGTTGGCACAGGTGGCAGCTTGTCCCTGGGCGGCATCTTGATATTCGTGGAAATCCAGCAGGATGCCTGCCCTTAAGGGCCGAGGGCCTATCTGGTACTGCAAATGCTTCTGCCCGGGGAAACAAAACCCACAACCCCACGTTCCTGGTTTCAGATTTAAGAGTTCCATGGGCACACTCAAAGCAGCCCGAGTTGGCACAGGTGGCAGCTTGTCCCTGGGCAGCATCTTGATATTCGTGGAAATCTGGCTGCCAGCCTGCCCCTAAGGGCCGAGGGCCTAGCTGGTACTGACAAAGGCTTCTGCCCGGGGAAACAAAACTCAGCACCCCACGTTCCTGGTCTCAGTTTGCAGAGCTCCATGGGCACTCTCAAAGCAGCCCGAGTTGGCACAGGTGGCAGCTTATCCCTGGGCGGCATCTTGATATTCGTGGAAATCCAGAGAGCAGCCTACCCCTAAGGAACAAGGGCCTGCCTGGTACTGACAAAGGCTTCTGCCTGGGGAAACAAAACTCAGCACCCCACATTCCTGGTCTCAGTTTGCAGAGCTCCGTGGGCACTCTCAAAGCAGACCGAGTTGGCACAGGTGGCAGCTTGTCCCTGGGCGGCATCTTGATATTCGTGGAAATCCTCCAGCAGGCAGCCGAGAACAACGGGCGGAGGGCCTATCTGGTACTGACAAAGGCTTCTGCCCGGGAAAATAAAACTAAGCACCCCATGTTCCTGGTTTTTCTTTGTAGAGCTCCATGGGCACTCTCAATGCAGCCCGAGTTGGCACAGGTGGCAGGTTGTCCCTGGGCGGCATCTTGATATTCGTGGAAATCCAGTAGGCTGCCTGCCCTTAAGGACAAAGGGCCTACCTGGCACTGACAACAGCTTCTGCCTGGGGAAACAAAACCCACCACCCCACGTTCCTGGTCTCAGTTTGCAGAGCTCCATGGGCACTCTAAAGGCAGCCCGAGTTGGCACAGGTGGCAGCTTGTCCCTGGGCGGCATCTTGATATTCGTGGAAATCCTGCGGCCAGCCTACCCCAAAGGGCCGAGGGCCTACCTGGCACTGACAACAGCTTCTGCCTGGGGAAACAAACCCAACCAACCCACGTTCCTGGTCTCAGTTTGCAGAGCTCCATGGGCACTCTCTAAGCAGCCCGAGTTGGCACAGGTGGCAGCTTGTCCCTGGGCGGCATCTTGATATTCGTGGAAATTGAGCCGGCAGCCTACCCCAAAGGGCCGAGGGCCTACCTGGTACTGACAAAGGCTTCTTCCTGGGGAAATAAAACCCACAAACTCACGTTCCTTGTCTTAGTTTGCAGAGCTCCATGGGCACTCTCAAAGGAGCCTGAGTTGGCACAGGTAGCAGCTTGTCCCTGGGCGGCATCTTGATATTCGTGGAAATCCTGCAGCAGGCCGCATAAAACGATGGGCCGAGGGCCTATCTGGTACTGACAAATGCTTCTGCACGGGGAAACAAAACCCACCAGCCCACGTTCCTGGTTTCAGATTGCAGAGCTCCGTGGGCACTCTCAAAGCCGCGCGAGATTGCACAGGTGCCAGCTTGTCCCTGGGCGGCATCTTGATATTCGTGGAAATCCAGCAGGCTGCCTACCTGGTAAAGACATTGGCTTCTGCCTGGGGAAACAAAAGTCAGAAGCCCACGTTCCTGGTCTCAGGTTGCAGAGCTCCATGGGCACTCTCAAAGAAGGCTGAGTTGCAACAGGTAGCAGCTTGTCCCTGGGCGGCATCTTGATATTCGTGGAAATCCAGCAGGCAGCCGAGAACGAAGGGCCGAGGGCCTACCTGGTACTGACAAAGGCTTCTGCCCGGGGAAATAAAATATACAAACTCACGTTCCTGGTCTCAGTTTGCAGAGCTCCATGGGCACTCTCAAAGCAGCCTGAGTTGGCACAGGTAGCAGCTTGTCCCTGGGCGGCATCTTGATATTCGTGGAAATCCAGCAGGATGCCTGCCCTTAAGGGCCGAGGGCCTATCTGGTATTGCAAATGCTTCTGCCCGGGGAAAGAAATCCCACAACCCCACGTTCCTGGTTTCAGATTTAAGAGTTCCATGGGCACACTCAAAGCAGCCCGAGTTGGCACAGGTGGCAGCTTGACCCTGGGCAACATCTTGATATTCGTAGAAATCTGCGGCCAGCCTGCCCCTAAGGGAACAAGGGCCTACCTGGTACTGACAAAGGCTTCTGCCCGGGGAAACAAAACCCACCACTGCACGTTCCAGGTCTCAGTTTGCAGAGCTCCATGGGCACTCTCTGAGCAGCCCGATTTGGCACAGGTGGCAGCTTGTCCCTGGGCAGCATCTTGATATTCGTGGAAATCCTGCAGCCAGCCTACCCCAAAGGGCCGAGGGCCAACCTGGTACTGACAAAGGCTTCTGCCCGAGGAAATAAAACCCACAAACTCATGATCCTGGTCTCAGTTTGCAGAGCTCCATGGGCACTCTCAAAGCAGCCCGAGTTGGTACAGGTCGCAGCTTGTCCCTGGGCGGCATCTTGATATTCGTGGAAATCCAGCAGGCTGCCGGCCAAGCAGGGCCGAGGGCCTATCTGGTACTGCAAATGCTTCTGCCCGGGGAAACAAAACCCACAACCCCACGTTCCTGGTTTCAGATTTAAGAGTTCCATGGGCACACTCAAAGCAGCCCGAGTTGGCACAGGTGGCAACTTGACCCTGGGCGGCATCTTGATATTCGTGGAAATCCTGCTGCCAGCCTACCCCAAAGGGCCGAGGGCCTACCTGGTACTGACAAAGGCTTCTGCCTGGGGAAATAAAACATACAAACTCACGTTCCTGGTCTCAGTTTGCAGAGCTCCATGGGCACTCTCAAAGCAGCCCGAGTTGGCACAGGTGGCAGCTTGTCCCTGGGCGGCATCTTGATATTCGTGGAAATCCAGCAGGCAGCCTGCCCCTGCAGGAACAAGGGCCTATCCTGGTACTGACAAAGGCTTCTGCCCGTGGAAACAAAACCCACCACTGCACGTTCTTGGTCTCAATTTGCAGAGCTCCATGGGCACTCTCAAAGCAGCCCGAGTTGGCACAGGTGGCAGCTTGTCCCTGGGCAGCACCTTGATATTCGTGGAAATCCAGCGGGCAGCCGGCCCCGAAGGGCCAAGGGCTTACCTGGTACTGACAAAGGCTTCTGCCCAGGGAAAACAAAACCCAAGCACCCCTCGTTCCTGGTCTCAGTTTGCAGAGCTCCGTGGGCACCCTCAAAGCAGCGCGAGTTGGCACAGGTGGCAGCTTGTCCCTGGGCGGCATCTTGATATTCGTGGAAATCTTGCTGCCAGCTGCTGCCCCTAAGCAGACCGAGGGCCTATCTGGTACTGCAAATGCTTCTGCCCGGGGAAACAAAACCAGCAAACCACGTTCCTGGTCTCAGTTTGCAGAGCTCCATGGGCACACTCAAAGCAGCCCGAGTTGGCACAGGTGGCAGCTTGTCCCTGGGCAGCATCTTGATATTCGTGGAAATCCTGCTGCAGCCTGCCCCTAAGGACCAAGGGCCTACCTGGTACTGAGAGAGGCTTCTGCCCGGGAAAACAAAACCCACAACCCTACGTTCCTGGTCTCAGTTTGCAGAGCTCCGTGGGCACCCTCAAAGCAGCGCGAGTTAGCGAGTTGGCACAGGTGGCAGCTTGTCCCTGGGCGGCATCTTGATATTCGTGGAAATCCAGCGGGCAGCCGATATTGCCCCTGAGGCAACCCTGAAGGGCCTATCTGGTACTGACAAAGGCTTCTGCCCAGGGAAAAGCAAAACTTGTCAGCACCCCAGACTGCGTTCCTGGTCTCAAAACAAAACCCATTTGTTTGAGAGCTCCATGGGCACTCTCAAAGCAGCCCGAGTTGGCACAGGTGGCAGCTTGTCCCTGGGCGGCATCTTGATATTCGTGGAAATCCAGCAGGCAGCCTGCCCTTAAGGGCCGAGGGCCTACCTGGTACTGACAAAGCTTCTGCCCGGGAAAACAAAACTCAGCACCCCACGTTCCTGGTTTCAGTTTGCAGAGCTCCATGGGCACTCTCAAAGCAGCCCGAGTTGGCACAGGTGGCAGCTTGTCCCTGGGCGGCATCTTGATATTCGTAGAAATCCTGCGGCCAGCCTGCCCCAAAGGGCCGAGGGCCTACCTGGTACTGACAAATGCTTCTGCCCGGGGAAACAAAACCCACCAACCACGTTCCTGGTCTCAGTTTGCAGAGCTCCATGGGCACTCTCATAAGCAGCCCGAGTTGGCACAGGTGGCAGCTTGTCCCTGGGCGGCATCTTGATATTCGTGGAAATCTTGCTGCCAGCCTGCCCCAAAGGACCAAGGGCCTACCTGGTACTGACAGTGGCTTCTGCCCAAGGAAATAAAACCCACAAACTCACGTTCCTGGTCTCAGTTTGCAGAGCTCCGCGGGCACTCTCAAAGCAGCCTGAGTTGGCACAGGTGGCAGCTTGTCCCTGGGCGGCATCTTGATATTCGTGGAAATCCTGCCGCAGCCCGCCAAAACGATGGGCCGAGGGCCTATCTGGTACTGACAAATGCTTCTGCCCGGGGAAACAAAACCCACCACCCCACGTTCCTGGTTTCAGTTTGCAGAGCTCCATGGGCACTCTCAAAGCAGCCCGAGTTGGCACAGGTGCCAGCTTGTCCCTGGGCGGCATCTTGATATTCGTGGAAATCCAGCAGGCCTGCCTAAGGGCCTGGTACCGAAAAATTGGCTTCTGCCCGGGGAAACAAAACCCACAAGCCCACGTTCCTGGTTTCAGTTTGAAGAGTTCCGTGGGCACTCTCAAAGAAGCCCGAGTTGGCACAGGTGGCAGCATGTCCCTTGGCAGCATCTTGATATTCGTGGAAATCCAGCAGGCAGCCTGAACGAAGGGCCAAGGGCCTACCTGGTACTGACAAAGGCTTCTGCCCGGGGAAATAAAATATACAAACTCACGTTCCTGGTCTCAGTTTGCAGAGCTCCATGGGCACTCTCAAAGCAGCCTGAGTTGCAACAGGTAGCAGCTTGTCCCTGGGCGGCATCTTGATATTCGTGGAAATCCAGCAGGATGCCTGCCCTTAAGGGCCGAGGGCCTATCTGGTATTGCAAATGCTTCTGCCCGGGGAAAGAAATCCCACAACCCCACGTTCCTGGTTTCAGATTTAAGAGTTCCATGGGCACACTCAAAGCAGCCCGAGTTGGCACAGGTGGCAGCTTGACCCTGGGCAACATCTTGATATTCGTAGAAATCTGGCGGCCAGCCTGCCCCTAAGGGAACAAGGGCCTACCTGGTACTGACAAATGCTTCTGCCCGGGGAAACAAAACCCACCACTGCACGTTCCTGGTCTCAGTTTGCAGAGCTCCATGGGCACTCTCTGAGCAGCCCGATTTGGCACAGGTGGCAGCTTGTCCCTGGGCAGCATCTTGATATTCGTGGAAATCCTGCAGCCAGCCTACCCCAAAGGGCCGAGGGCCAACCTGGTACTGACAAAGGCTTCTGCCCGAGGAAATAAAACCCACAAACTCATGATCCTGGTCTCAGTTTGCAGAGCTCCGTGGGCACTCTCAAAGCAGCCCGAGTTGGTACAGGTCGCAGCTTGTCCCTGGGCGGCATCTTGATATTCGTGGAAATCCAGCAGGCTGCCGGCCAAGCAGGGCCGAGGGCCTATCTGGTACTGCAAATGCTTCTGCCCGGGGAAACAAAACCCACAACACCCCTTTCCTGGTTTCAGATTTAAGAGTTCCATGGGCACACTCAAAGCAGCCCGAGTTGGCACAGGTGGCAGCTTGACCCCTGGCAACATCTTGATATTCGTAGAAATCTGGCTGCCAGCCTGCCCCTAAGGGCCGAGGGCCTACCTTGTACTGACAAATGCTTCTGCCCGGGGAAACAAAACCCACCACGCCACGTTCCTGGTCTCAGTTTGCAGAGCTCCATGGGCACTCACAAAGCAGCCCGAGTTGGCACAGGTGGCAGCTTGTCCCTGGGCGGCATCTTGATATTCGTGGAAATCCAGCAGGCTGCCTGCCCTTAAGGACCAAGGGCCTACCTGGCACTGACTGTGGCTTCTGCCAGGGGAAACAAAACCCAGCACCCCACGTTCGTCGTCTCAGTTTGCAGAGCTCCATGGGCACTCTCTAAGCAGCCCGAGTTGGCACAGGTGGCAGCTTGTCCCTGGGCGGCATCTTCATATTCGTGGAAATCCTGCTGCCAGCCTACCCCAAAGGGCCGAGGGCCTACCTGATACTGACAATGGCTTTGGCCTGGGGAAATAAAACATACAAACTCACGTTCCTGGTCTCAGTTTGCAGAGCTCCATGGGCACTCTCAAAGCAGCCCGAGTTGGCACAGGTGGCAGCTTGTCCCTGGGCGGCATCTTGATATTCGTGGAAATCCAGAGAGCAGCCTACCCCTAAGGAACAAGGGCCTGCCTGGTACTGACAAAGGCTTCTGCCCGGGGAAACAAAAGCCACCACTGCACGTTCTTGGTCTCAATTTGCAGAGCTCCATGGGCACTCTCAAAGCAGCACGAGTTGGCACAGGTGGCAACTTGTCCCTGG
Organism: Motacilla alba alba; assembly: GCF_015832195.1. NCBI lineage: Eukaryota > Metazoa > Chordata > Aves > Passeriformes > Motacillidae > Motacilla > Motacilla alba. The sequence continues at coordinate 39,392 of NW_024037469.1, forward strand.
GCAGCACCTTGATATTCGTGGAAATCCAGCGGGCAGCCGGCCCCGAAGGGCCAAGTGCTTACCTGGTACTGACAAAGGCTTCTGCCCGGGAAAACAAAACCCACACCCCTCACGTTCCTGGTCTCAGTTTGCAGAGCTCCGTGGGCACTCTCAAAGCCGCGCGAGTTGGCACAGGTGGCAGCTTGTCCCTGGGCGGCATCTTGATATTCGTGGAAATCCAGCCGGCTGCCGGCTAAGCAGGGCCGAGGGCCTATCTGGTACTGACAAAAGCTTCTGCCCGGGGAAACAAAACCCACCACCCCACGTTCCTGGTCTCAGTTTGCAGAGCTCCATGGGCACTCTCAAAGCAGCCCGAGTTGGCACAGGTGGCAGCTTGTCCCTGGGCGGCATCTTGATATTCGTGGAAATCCAGCAGGCAGCCGACCCCTAAGGGCCAAGGGCCTACCTGGTACTGACAAAGGCTTCTGCCCGGGGAAACAAAATCAGTACAATCCACGTTCCTGGTCTCAGTTTGCAGAGCTCCGTGGGCACTCTCAAAGCAGCCCGAGTTGGCACAGGTGGCAGCTTGTCCCTGGGCGGCATCTTGATATTCGTGGAAATCCAGCAGGCTGCCGGCCAAGCAGGGCCGAGGGCCTATCTGGTACTGCAAAGGGTTCTGCCCAGGGAAAATAAAACTAAGCACCCCTCGGTCCTGGTCTCAATTTGCAGAGCTCCATGGGCACTCTCAAAGAAGGCTGAGTAGGCACAGGCGGCAGCTTGTCCCTGGGTGGCATCTTGATATTCATGGTAATCCAGCAGGCAGCGGAGAACGAAGGGCCGAGGACCTACCTGGTACTGACAAAGGCTTCTGCCCGGGAAAACAAAACTCAGCACCGCATGTTCCTGGTTTCTGTTTGTAGAGCTCCATGGGCACTCTCAAAGCAGCCCGAGTTGGCACAGGTGGCAGCTTGTCCCTGGGCGACAACTTGATATTCGTAGAAATCTGGCTGCCAGCCTGCCCCTAAGGGCCGAGGGCCTACCTGGTACTGACAAAGGCTTCTGCCCGGGGAAACAAAACCCACCACCCCACGTTCCTAGTCTCAGTTTGCAGAGCTCCATGGGCACTCTCATAGCAGCCCGAGTTGGCACAGGTAGCAGCTTTTCCCTGGGCGGCATCTTGATATTCGTGGAAATCCAGCAGGCTGCCTGCCCTTAAGCACCAAGGGCCTACCTGGTACAGACAAAGGCTTCTGCCCGGGGAAACAAAACCCACCACCCCACGTTCCTGGTTTCAGTTTGAAGAGTTCCGTGGGCACTCTAACGGCAGCCCGAGTTGGCACAGGTGGCAGCATGTCCCTTGGCAGCATCTTGATATTCGTGGAAATCCAGCAGGCTGCCTGCCCTTAAGGGCCAAGGGCCTACCTGGTACTGACAAGGGCTTCTGCCTGGGGAAACAAAAGTCAACACCCCACGTTCCTGGTCTCAGTTTGCAGAGCTCCATGGGCACTCTCAAAGCAGCCCGAGTTGGCACAGGTGGCAGCTTGTCCCTGGGCGGCATCTTGATATTCGTGGAAATCCAGCAGGGTGCCGGCTCGTGGAGGGCCGAGGGCCTATCTGGTACTGCAAATGCTTCTGCCCGGGGAAACAAAACCGACAACCCCACCTTCCTGGTCTCAGTTTGCAGAGCTCCATGGGCACTCTCAAAGCAGCCCGAGTTGGCACAGGTGGCAGCTTGACCCTGGGCGGCATCTTGATATTCGTGGAAATCCAGCTGCCAGCCTGCCCCTAAGCGCCGAGGGCCTACCTGGTACTGACAAAGGCTTCTGCCCGGGGAAACAAAACCCACAACCCCACGTTCCTGGTCTCAGTTTGCAGAGCTCCATGGGCACACTCTAAGCAGCCCGAGTTGGCACAGGTGGCAGCTTGTCCCTGGGCGGCATCTTGATATTCGTGGAAATCCTGAGAGCAGCCTACCCCTAAGGAACAAGGGCCTATCTGGTACTGACAAAGGCTTCTGCCCGGGGAAACAAAACCCACACCCCACGTTCCTGGTCTCAGTTTGCAGAGCTCCGTGGGCACTCTCAAAGCAGCCCGAGTTGGCACAGGTGGCAGCTTGTCCCTGGGCGGCATCTTGATATTCGTGGAAATCCAGCAGGCAGCCGACCCTCAAAGGGCGAGTTGGCACAGGGCCTACCTGGTACTGACAAAGGCTTCTGCCTGGGGAAATAAAACCCACCACCCCACGTTCCTGGTCTTAGTTTGCAGAGCTCCATGGGCACTCTCAAAGCAGCCCGAGTTGGCACAGGTAGCAGCTTGTCCCTGGGCGGCATCTTGATATTCGTGGAAATCCAGCAGGCTGCCTGCCCTTAAGGGCCGAGGGCCTACCTGGTACTGACAAAGCTTCTGCCTGGGAAACAAAACCCACCACCCCACGTTCCTGGTTTCAGTTTGCAGAGCTCCGTGGGCACTCTAAAGGCAGCCCGAGTTGGCACAGGTGGCAGCTTGTCCCTGGGCGGCATCTTGATATTCGTGGAAATCCTGCGGCCAGCCTACCCCAAAGGGCCGAGGGCCTACCTGGTACTGACAAAGGCTTCTGCCCGGGGAAATAAAACAAACAAACTCACGTTCCTGGTCTCAGTTTGCAGTGCTCCGTGGGCACTCTCTAAGAAGCCCGAGTTGGAGCAGGTGGCAGCTTGCCGCTGGGCGGCATCTTGATATTCGTGGAAATTTTGCTGCCAGCCGACCCCGAAGGGCCGAGGGCCTACCTGGTACAGACAAAGGCTTCTTCCTGGGGAAATAAAACCCACAAACTCACGTTCCTTGTCTTAGTTTGCAGAGCTCCATGGGCACTCTCAAAGGAGCCTGAGTTGGCACAGGTAGCAGCTTGTCCCTGGGCGGCATCTTGATATTCGTGGAAATCCTGCAGCAGGCCGCATAAAACGATGGGCCGAGGGCCTATCTGGTACTGACAAATGCTTCTGCCCGGGGAAACAAAACCCACCACCCCACGTTCCTGGTTTCAGATTGCAGAGCTCCGTGGGCACTCTCAAAGCCGCGCGAGATTGCACAGGTGCCAGCTTGTCCCTGGGCGGCATCTTGATATTCGTGGAAATCCAGCAGGCTGCCTACCTGGTAATGACATTGGCTTCTGCCTGGGGAAACAAAAGTCAGAAGCCCACGTTCCTGGTCTCAGGTTGCAGAGCTCCATGGGCACTCTCAAAGAAGGCTGAGTTGCAACAGGTAGCAGCTTGTCCCTGGGCGGCATCTTGATATTCGTGGAAATCCAGCAGGCAGCCGAGAACGAAGGGCCGAGGGCCTACCTGGTACTGACAAAGGCTTCTGCCCGAGGAAATAAAACCCACAAACTCATGATCCTGGTCTCAGTTTGCAGAGCTCCGTGTGCACTCTCAAAGCAGCCTGAGTTGGTACAGGTCGCAGCTTGTCCCTGGGCGGCATCTTGATATTCGTGGAAATCCAGCAGGCTGCCGGCCTAGCAGGGCCGAGGGCCTATCTGGTACTGCAAATGCTTCTGCCCGGGGAAACAAAACCCACAACCCCACCTTCCTGGTTTCAGATTTAAGAGTTCCATGGGCACACTCAAAGCAGCCCGAGTTGGCACAGGTGGCACCTTGACCCCAGGCAACATCTTGATATTCGTAGAAATCTGGCTGCCAGCCTGCCCCTAAGGGCCGAGGGCCTACCTGGTACTGACAAATGCTTCTGCCCGGGGAAACAAAACCCACCACCCCACGTTCCTGGTCTCAGTTTGCAGAGCTCCATGGGCACTCACAAAGCAGCCCGAGTTGGCACAGGTGGCAGCTTGTCCTTTGGCAGCATCTTGATATTCGTGGAAATCCAGCGGGCAGCCTGCCCCTGAGGAACAAGGGCCCTCCTGGTACTGACAAAGGCTTCTGCCCAGGGAAACCAAATCCACCACCCCACGTTCCACATCTCAGTTTGCAGAGCTCCATGGGCACTCTCAAAGCAGCCCGAGTTGGCACAGGTGGCAGCTTGTCCCTGGGCGGCATCTAGATATTCGTGGAAATCCTGCAGGCAGCCGGCCCCCAAGGGCCAAGGGCCGACCTGGTACTGACAAAGGCTTCTGCCAGGGGAAACAAAACCCAGCACCCCACGTTTCTGGTCTCAGTTTGCAGAGCTCCGTGGGCACCCTCAAAGCAGCCCGAGTTGGCACAGGTGGCAGCTTGTCCCTGGGCGGCATCTTGATATTCGTGGAAATCCTGCAGGCTGCCAGCCCTTAAAGACCAAGGGCCTACCTGGCACTGCAAATGTTTCTGCCCAGAGAAACAAAACTCAGCACCTCACGTTAATGGTCCCAGTTTGCAGAGCTCCATGGGAACTCTCAAAGCAGCGCGAGTTGGCACAGGTGGCAGCTTGTCCCTGGGCAGCATCTTGATATTCGTGGAAATCTTGCTGCCAGCCTGCCCCTAAGCACCAAGGGCCTACCTGGTACTGAGAGAGGCTTCTGCCCGGGAAAACAAAACCCACAACCCTACGTTCCTGGTCTCAGTTTGCAGAGCTCCGTGGGCACCCTCAAAGCAGCGCGAGTTAGCACAAGTGGAAGCTTGTCCCTGGGCAGCATCTTGATATTCGTGGAAATCCAGAAGGCAGCCGGCCCTGAATTACGAGAGCCTACCTGGTACTGCAAATGCTTCTGCCCGGGGAAACAAAACTCACCAAGGCAAGTTCCTGGTCTCACTTTGCAGAGCTCCGTGGGCACCCTCAAAGCAGCGCGAGTTAGCACAAGTGGAAGCTTGTCCCTGGGCAGCATCTTGATATTCGTGGAAATCCAGGAGGCAGCCGGCCCTGAATTACGAGAGCCTACCTGGTACTGCAAATGCTTCTGCCCGGGGAAACAAAACTCACCAAGGCAAGTTCCTGGTCTCACTTTGCAGAGCTCCATGGGCACTCTCAAAGCAGCCCGAGTTGGCACAGGTGGCAGCTTGTCCCTGGGTGGCATCTTGATATGCGTGGAAATCCAGCAGGCAGACTGCCTCTAAGGGCTGAGGGCCTACTTGGTACTGACAAAGGCTTCTGCCCTGGAAAACAAAACCCATAACCCCACATACTTTCTCTCAGTTTGAAGAGCTCTGTGGGCACTCTCAAAGCAGCCCGAGTTGGTACAGGTGGCAGCTTGTCCCTGGGCGGCATCTTGATATTCGTGGAAATCCTGCAGGCAGCTGGCCCCCAAGGGCCGACGGCCTACCTTGTACTGACAAAGGCTTCTGCCCGGGAAAACAAAACTCAGAACACCACGTTTCTGGTCTCAGTTTGCAGAGCACCATGGGCACTCTCAAAGCAGCGCGAGTTGGCACAGGTGGCAGCTTGTCCCTGGGCAGCATCTTGATATTCGTAGAAATCCAGCAGGCTGCCTGCCCTTAAGGACCGAGGGCGTACCTGGCACTTCAAATGCTTCTGCCCGGAGAAATAAAACTCAGCAACCCAGGTTCATGGTCTCAGTTTGCAGAGCTCCATGGGCACTCTCAAAGCAGCCCGAGTTGGCACAGGTTGCAGCTTGTCCTTTGGCAGCATCTTGATATTCGTGGAAATCCAGCGGGCAGCCTGCCCCTGAGGAACAAGGGCCCTCCTGGTACTGACAAAGGCTTCTGCCCAGGGAAACCAAATCCACCACCCCACGTTCCTGGTCTCAGTTTGCAGAGCTCCATGGGCACTCTCATAGCAGCCCGAGTTGGCACAGGTAGCAGCTTTTCCCTGGGCGGCATCTTGATATTCGTGGAAATCCAGCAGGCTGCCTGCCCTTAAGCACCAAGGGCCTACCTGGTACAGACAAAGGCTTCTGCCCGGGGAAACAAAACCCACCACCCCACGTTCCTGGTTTCAGTTTGAAGAGTTCCGTGGGCACTCTAACGGCAGCCCGAGTTGGCACAGGTGGCAGCATGTCCCTTGGCAGCATCTTGATATTCGTGGAAATCCAGCAGGCTGCCTGCCCTTAAGGGCCAAGGGCCTACCTGGCACTGACAAGGGCTTCTGCCTGGGGAAACAAAAGTCAGCACCCCACGTTCCTGGTCTCAGTTTGCAGAGCTCCATGGGCACTCTCAAAGCAGCCCGAGTTGGCACAGGTGGCAGCTTGTCCCTGGGCGGCATCTTGATATTTGTGGAAATCCAGCAGGGTGCCGGCCGAGGAGGGCCGAGGGCCTATCTGGTACTGCAAATGCTTCTGCCCGGGGAAACAAAACCCACAACCCCACCTTCCTGGTTTCAGTTTGAAGAGTTCCATGGGCACACTCAAAGCAGCCCAAGTTGGCACAGGTGGCAGCTTGACCCTGGGCGGCATCTTGATATTCGTAGAAATCCAGTAGGCTGCCTGCCCCTAAGGGCCGAGGGACTACCTGGTACTGACAAAGGCTTCTGCCCGGGGAAACAAAACCCAACACCCCACGTTCCTGGTCTCAGTTTGCAGAGCTCCATGGGCACACTCTAAGCAGCCCGAGTTGGCACAGGTGGCAGCTTATCCCTGGGCGGCATCTTGATATTCGTGGAAATCCAGAGAGCAGCCTACCCCTAAGGAACAAGGGCCTGCCTGGTACTGACAAAGGCTTCTGCCTGGGGAAACAAAACTCAGCACCCCACATTCCTGGTCTCAGTTTGCAGAGCTCCGTGGGCACTCTCAAAGCAGACCGAGTTGGCACAGGTGGCAGCTTGTCCCTGGGCGGCATCTTGATATTCGTGGAAATCCTCCAGCAGGCAGCCGAGAACAACGGGCGGAGGGCCTATCTGGTACTGACAAAGGCTTCTGCCCGGGAAAATAAAACTAAGCACCCCATGTTCCTGGTTTTTGTTTGTAGAGCTCCATGGGCACTCTCAAAGCAGCCCGAGTTGGCACAGGTGGCAGGTTGTCCCTGGGCGGCATCTTGATATTCGTGGAAATCCTGGCGCCTGCCCTTAAGGACCCTACCTGGCACTGACAAAGGCCTGGGGAAACAAAACCCACCACCCCACGTTCCTGGTCTCAGTTTGCAGAGCTCCATGGGCACTCTAAAGGCAGCCCGAGTTGGCACAGGTGGCAGCTTGTCCCTGGGCGGCATCTTGATATTCGTGGAAATCCTGCCTGGGCCGAGGGCCTACCTGGCACTGACAACAGCTTCTGCCTGGGGAAACAAACCCAACCACCCCACGTTCCTGGTCTCAGTTTGCAGAGCTCCATGGGCACTCTCTAAGCAGCCCGAGTTGGCACAGGTGGCAGCTTGTCCCTGGGCGGCATCTTGATATTCGTGGAAATCCTGCGGCCAACCTACCCCAAAGGGCCGAGGGCCTACCTGGTACTGACAAAGGCTTCTGCCCGGGGAAATAAAACAAACAAACTCACGTTCCTGGTCTCAGTTTGCAGTGCTCCGTGGGCACTCTCTAAGCAGCCCGAGTTGGAGCAGGTGGCAGCTTGCCGCTGGGCGGCATCTTGATATTCGTGGAAATTTTGCTGCCAGCCTACCCCAAAGGGCCGAGGGCCTACCTGGTACAGACAAAGGCTTCTTCCTGGGGAAATAAAACCCACAAACTCACGTTCCTTGTCTTAGTTTGCAGAGCTCCATGGGCACTCTCAAAGGAACCTGAGTTGGCACAGGTAACAGCTTGTCCCTGGGCGGCATCTTGATATTCGTGGAAATCCTGCAGCAGGCCGCATAAAACGATGGGCCGAGGGCCTATCTGGTACTGACAAATGCTTCTGCACGGGGAAACAAAACCCACCAGCCCACGTTCCTGGTTTCAGTTTGAAGAGCTCCGTGGGCACTCTCAAAGCCGCGCGAGATTGCACAGGTGCCAGCTTGTCCCTGGGCGGCATCTTGATATTCGTGGAAATCCAGCAGGCTGCCTGCCCTTAAGGACCAAGGGCCTACCTGGTAATGACATTGGCTTCTGCCTGGGGAAACAAAAGTCAGAAGCCCACGTTCCTGGTCTCAGGTTGCAGAGCTCCATGGGCACACTCAAAGAAGGCTGAGTTGCAACAGGTAGCAGCTTGTCCCTGGGCGGCATCTTGATATTCGTGGAAATCCAGCAGGCAGCCGAGAACGAAGGGCCGAGGGCCTACCTGGTACTGACAAAGGCTTCTGCCCGGGGAAATAAAATATACAAACTCACGTTCCTGGTCTCAGTTTGCAGAGCTCCATGGGCACTCTCAAAGCAGCCTGAGTTGCAACAGGTAGCAGCTTGTCCCTGGGCGGCATCTTGATATTCGTGGAAATCCAGCAGGATGCCTGCCCTTAAGGGCCGAGGGCCTATCTGGTATTGCAAATGCTTCTGCCCGGGGAAAGAAATCCCACAACCCCACGTTCCTGGTTTCAGATTTAAGAGTTCCATGGGCACACTCAAAGCAGCCCGAGTTGGCACAGGTGGCAGCTTGACCCTGGGCAACATCTTGATATTCGTAGAAATCTGCGGCCAGCCTGCCCCTAAGGGAACAAGGGCCTACCTGGTACTGACAGTGGCTTCTGTCCGGGGAAACAAAACCCACCACTGCACGTTCCAGGTCTCAGTTTGCAGAGCTCCATGGGCACTCTCTGAGCAGCCCGATTTGGCACAGGTGGCAGCTTGTCCCTGGGCAGCATCTTGATATTCGTGGAAATCCTGCAGCCAGCCTACCCCAAAGGGCCGAGGGCCAACCTGGTACTGACAAAGGCTTCTGCCCGAGGAAATAAAACCCACAAACTCATGATCCTGGTCTCAGTTTGCAGAGCTCCGTGTGCACTCTCAAAGCAGCCCGAGTTGGTACAGGTCGCAGCTTGTCCCTGGGCGGCATCTTGATATTCGTGGAAATCCAGCAGGCTGCCGGCCAAGCAGGGCCGAGGGCCTATCTGGTACTGCAAATGCTTCTGCCCGGGGAAAGAAAACCCACAACCCCACCTTCCTGGTTTCAGATTTAAGAGTTCCATGGGCACACTCAAAGCAGCCCGAGTTGGCACAGGTGGCAGCTTGTCCCTGGGCGGCATCTTGATATTCGTGGAAATCCTGCTGCCAGCCTACCCCAAAGGGCCGAGGGCCTACCTGATACTGACAATGGCTTTGGCCTGGGGAAATAAAACATACAAACTCACGTTCCTGGTCTCAGTTTGCAGAGCTCCATGGGCACTCTCAAAGCAGCCCGAGTTGGCACAGGTGGCAGCTTGTCCCTGGGCGGCATCTTGATATTCGTGGAAATCCAGAGAGCAGCCTACCCCTAAGGAACAAGGGCCTGCCTGGTACTGACAAAGGCTACTGCCCGTGGAAACAAAAGCCACCACTGCACGTTCTTGGTCTCAATTTGCAGAGCTCCATGGGCACTCTCAAAGCAGCATGAGTTGGCACAGGTGGCAACTTGTCCCTGGACAGCACCTTGATATTCGTGGAAATCCAGCGGGCAGCGGGCCCCGAAGGGCCAAGTGCTTACCTGGTAGCGACAAAGAGTTCTGCCCAGGGAAAAAAAACTAAGCACCCCTCAGTCCTGGTCTCAGTTTGCAGAGCTCCATGGGCACTCTCAAAGAAGGCTGAGTCACAGGTGGCGCTTGTCCCTGGGCGGCATCTTGATATTCGGGAAATCCAGCAGGGGCCGAGGGCCTACCTGGTACTGACAAATGCTTCTGTCCAGCACCCCATGGGTTTCAGTTTGTAGAGCTCCATGGGCACAAAGCAGCCCGAGTTGACAGGTAGCTTGTCCCTGGGCGGCATCTTGATATTCGTAGAAATCTGGCTGCCAGCCTGCCCCTAAGGGCCGAGGGACTACCTGGTACTGACAAATGCTTCTGCCCGGGGAAACAAAACCCACCACCCCACGTTCCTGGTCTCAGTTTGCAGAGCTCCATGGGCACTCTCATAGCAGCCCGAGTTGGCACAGGTAGCAGCTTTTCCCTGGGCGGCATCTTGATATTCGTGGAAATCCAGCACGCTGCCTACCCTTAAGCACCAAGGGCCTACCTGGTACTGACAGTGGCTTCTGCCTGGGGAAATAAAAATCACAAACTCACGTTCCTGGTCTGAGTTTTCAGAGCTCTGCGGGCACTATCAAAGCAGCCCGAGTTGGCACAGGTGGCAGCTTGTCCCTGGGCGGCATCTTGATATTCGTGGAAATCCAGCCGGCTGCGGGCCAAGCAGGGCCGAGGGCCTACCTAGTACTGACAAATGCTTCTGCCCGGGGAAACAAAACCAACCACCACATGTTTCTGGTTTCTGTTTGTAGAGCTCCATGGGCCGTCTCAAACCAGCCCGAGTCGGCACAGGTGGCAGCTTGTCCCTGGGCGGCATCTTGATATTCGTGGAAATCCTGCTGCCAGCCTGCCCCTAAGGGCCGAGGGCCTACCTGGTACAGACAAAGGCTTCTGCCCGGGGAAACAAAACCCACCACCCCACGTTCCTGGTTTCAGTTTGAAGAGTTCCGTGGGCACTCTAAAGGCAGCCGGAGTTGGCACAGGTGGCAGCATGTCCCTTGGAAGCATCTTGATATTCGTGGAAATCCAGCAGGCTGCCTGCCCTTAAGGGCCAAGGGCTTACCTGGCACTGACAAGGGCTTCTGCCTGGGGAAACAAAACTCAGCACCCCAGGTTCCACATCTCAGTTTGCAGAGCTCCATGGGCACTCTCTAAGCAGCCCAAGTTGGCACAGGTGGCAGCTTGTCCCTGGGCGGCATCTTGATATTCGTGGAAATCCTGCGGCCAGCCTACCCCAAAGGGCCGAGGGCCTACCTGGTACTGACAAAGGCTTCTGCCCGGGGAAATAAAACAAACAAACTCACGTTCCTGGTCTCAGTTTGCAGTGCTCCGTGGGCACTCTCTAAGCAGCCCGAGTTGGAGCAGGTGGCAGCTTGCCGCTGGGCGGCATCTTGATATTCGTGGAAATTTTGCTGCCAGCCTACCCCAAAGGGCCGAGGGTCTACCTGGTACAGACAAAGGCTTCTTCCTGGGGAAATAAAACCCACAAACTCACGTTCCTTGTCTTAGTTTGCAGAGCTCCATGGGCACTCTCAAAGGAGCCTGAGTTGGCACAGGTAGCAGCTTGTCCCTGGGCGGCATCTTGATATTCGTGGAAATCCTGCAGCAGGCCGCATAAAACGATGGGCCGAGGGCCTATCTGGTACTGACAAATGCTTCTGCACGGGGAAACAAAACCAACCACCCCACGTTCCTGGTTTCAGATTGCAGAGCTCCGTGGGCACTCTCAAAGCCGCGCGAGATTGCACAGGTGCCAGCTTGTCCCTTGGCGGCATCTTGATATTCGTGGAAATCCAGCAGGCTGCTAGCCCTTAAGGACCAAGGGCCTACCTGGAAATGACATTGGCTTCTGCCTGGGGAAACAAAAGTCAGAAGCCCACGTTCCTGGTCTCAGGTTGCAGAGCTCCATGGGCACTCTCAAAGCAGCCTGAGTTGGCACAGGTAGCAGCTTGTCCCTGGGCGGCATCTTGATATTCGTGGAAATCCAGCAGGATGCCTGCCCTTAAGGGCCGAGGGCCTATCTGGTATTGCAAATGCTTCTACCCGGGGAAAGAAATCCCACAACCCCACGTTCCTGGTTTCAGATTTAAGAGTTCCATGGGCACACTCAAAGCAGCCCGTGTTGGCACAGGTGGCAGCTTGACCCTGGGCAACATCTTGATATTCGTAGAAATCTGGCGGCCAGCCTGCCCCTAAGGGAACAAGGGCCTACCTGGTACTGACAAATGCTTCTGCCCGGGGAAACAAAACCCACCACTGCACGTTCCAGGTCTCAGTTTGCAGAGCTCCATGGGCACTCTCAAAGCAGCCCGATTTGGCACAGGTGGCAGCTAGTCCCTGGGCAGCATCTTGATATTCGTGGAAATCCTGCAGCCAGCCTACCCCAAAGGGCCGAGGGCCAACCTGGTACTGACAAAGGCTTCTGCCCGAGGAAATAAAACCCACAAACTCATGATCCTGGTCTCAGTTTGCAGAGCTCCGTGTGCACTCTCAAAGCAGCCCGAGTTGGTACAGGTCGCAGCTTGTCCCTGGGCGGCATCTTGATATTCGTGGAAATCCAGCAGGCTGCCGGCCAAGGGCCTATCTGGTACTGCCTTCTGCCCGGGGAAACAAACCCACAACCCCACCTTCCTGGTTTCAGATTTAAGAGTTCCATGGGCACACTCAAAGCAGCCCGAGTTGGCACAGGTGGCACCTTGACCCCTGGCAACATCTTGATATTCGTAGAAATCTGGCTGCCAGCCTGCCCCTAAGGGCCGAGGGCCTACCTGGTACTGACAAATGCTTCTGCCCGGGGAAACAAAACCCACCACCCCACGTTCCTGGTCTCCAGAGGGGCACTCACAAAGCAGCCCGAACAGGTGGCAGCTTGTCCTTTGGCACCCCCAGCGGGCACCTTCCTGGTTTCAGATTTGCAGAGCTCCATGGGCACACTCAAAGCAGCCCGAGTTGGCACAGGTGGCAGCCTGCCAGGGGAAACAAAACCCAACCACCCCACGTTGAGAGCCCCCTGGGCAGCATCTTGATATTCGTGGAAATCCAGCAGCAAGGAAATAAAACATCCTGTGAAAGCAGCCCGAGTACAGGTCGCAATCTTGATATTCGTGGAAATCCAGCAGGCTTCTGTAGGGAAATCAAAGCAGCCAGTTGGCACAGGTGGCACCTTGACCCCTGGCAACATGGCTGCCAGCCTGCCCCTAAGGGCCGAGGGCCTACCTGGTACTGACAAATGCTTCTGCCCGGGGAAACAAAACCCACCACCCCACGTTCCTGGTCTCAGTTTGCAGAGCTCCATGGGCACTCACAAAGCAGCCCGAGTTGGCACAGGTGGCAGCTTGTCCTTTGGCAGCATCTTGATATTCGTGGAAATCCAGCGGGCAGCCTGCCCCTGAGGAACAAGGGCCCTCCTGGTACTGACAAAGGCTTCTGCCCAGGGAAACCAAATCCACCACACCACGTTCCACATCTCAGTTTGCAGAGCTCCATGGGCACTCTCAAAGCAGCCCGAGTTGGCACAGGTGGCAGCTTGTCCCTGGGCGGCATCTAGATATTCGTGGAAATCCTGCAGGCAGCCGGCCTCCAAGGGCCAAGGGCCGACCTGGTACTGACAAAGGCTTCTGCCAGGGGAAACAAAACCCAGCACCCCACGTTTCTGGTCTCAGTTTGCAGAGCTCCGTGGGCACCCTCAAAGCAGCCCGAGTTGGCACAGGTGGCAGCTTGTCCCTGGGCGGCATCTTGATATTCGTGGAAATCCTGCAGCCTGCCAGCCCTTAAAGACCAAGGGCCTACCTGGCACTGCAAATGTTTCTGCCCAGAGAAACAAAACTCACACCTCACGTTAATGGTCCCAGTTTGCAGAGCTCCATGGGAACTCTCAAAGCAGCCCGAGTTGGCACAGGTGGCAGCTTGTCCCTGGGCAGCATCTTGATATTCGTGGAAATCTTGCTGCCAGCCTGCCCCTAAGCACCAAGGGCCTACCTGGTACTGAGAGAGGCTTCTGCCCGGGAAAACAAAACCCACAACCCTACGTTCCTGGTCTCAGTTTGCAGAGCTCCGTGGGCACCCTCAAAGCAGCGCGAGTTAGCACAAGTGGAAGCTTGTCCCTGGGCAGCATCTTGATATTCGTGGAAATCCAGAAGGCAGCCGGCCCTGAATTACGAGAGCCTACCTGGTACTGCAAATGCTTCTGCCCGGGGAAACAAAACTCACCAAGGCAAGTTCCTGGTCTCACTTTGCAGAGCTCCGTGGGCACCCTCAAAGCAGCGCGAGTTAGCACAAGTGGAAGCTTGTCCCTGGGCAGCATCTTGATATTCGTGGAAATCCAGGAGGCAGCCGGCCCTGAATTACGAGAGCCTACCTGGTACTGCAAATGCTTCTGCCCGGGGAAACAAAACTCACCAAGGCAAGTTCCACATCTCACTTTGCAGAGCTCCATGGGCACTCTCAAAGCAGCCCGAGTTGGCACAGGTGGCAGCTTGTCCCTGGGTGGCATCTTGATATGCGTGGAAATCCAGCAGGCAGACTGCCTCTAAGGGCTGAGGGCCTACTTGGTACTGACAAAGGCTTCTGCCCTGGAAAACAAAACCCATAACCCCACATACTTTCTCTCAGTTTGAAGAGCTCTGTGGGCACTCTCAAAGCAGCCCGAGTTGGTACAGGTGGCAGCTTGTCCCTGGGCGGCATCTTGATATTCGTGGAAATCCTGCAGGCAGCTGGCCCCCAAGGGCCGACGGCCTACCTGGTACTGACAAAGGCTTCTGCCCGGGAAAACAAAACTCAGAACACCACGTTTCTGGTCTCAGTTTGCAGAGCACCATGGGCACTCTCAAAGCAGCGCGAGTTGGCACAGGTGGCAGCTTGTCCCTGGGCAGCATCTTGATATTCGTAGAAATCCAGCAGGCTGCCTGCCCTTAAGGACCGAGGGCGTACCTGGCACTTCAAATGCTTCTGCCCGGAGAAACAAAACTCAGCAACCCAGGTTCATGGTCTCAGTTTGCAGAGCTCCATGGGCACTCTCAAAGCAGCCCGAGTTGGCACAGGTGGCAGCTTGTCCCTGGGCAGCATCTTGATATTCGTGGAAATCTTGCTGCCAGCCTGCCCCTAAGGAACAAGGGCCTACCTGGCACTGAGAGAGGCTTCTGCCCGGGAAAACAAAACCCACAATCCTACGTTCCTGGTCTCAGTTTGCAGAGCTCCGTGGGCACCCTCAAAGCAGCGCGAGTTGGCACAAGTGGCAGCTTGTCCCTGGGCAGCATCTTGATATTCGTGGAAATTGAGCCGCCAGCCGGCCCCTGATGAACAAGGGCCCTCCTGGTACTGACAAAGGCTTCTGCCCAGGGAAACAAAACCCACCACCCCACGTTGCACATCTCAGTTTGCAGAGCTCCATGGGCACTCTCAAAGCAGCCCGAGTTGGCACAGGTGGCAGTTTGTCCCTGGGCGGCATCTTGATATTCGTGGAAATCCTGCAGGCAGCCGGCCCCCAAGGGCCAAGGGCCTACCTGGTACTGAGAGAGGCTTCTGCCCGGGAATACAAAACCCACAATCCTACGTTTCTGGTCTCAGTTTGCAGAGCTCCGTGGGCACCCTCAAAGCAGCACGAGTTGGCACAAGTTGCAGCTTGTCCTTTGGCAGCATCTTGATATTCGTGGAAATCCAGCGGGCAGCCTGCCCCTGAGGAACAAGGGCCCTCCTGGTACTGACAAAGGCTTCTGCCAAGGGAAACCAAATCCAGAACCCCACGTTCCACATCTCAGTTTGCAGAGCTCCATGGGCACTCTCAAAGCAGCCCAAGTTGGCACAGGTGGCAGCTTGTCCCTGGGCGGCATCTAGATATTCGTGGAAATCCTGCAGGCTGCCAGCCCTTAAAGACCAAGGGCCTACCTGGTACTGCAAATGTTTCTGCCCAGAGAAACAAAACTCAGCACCTCACGTTAATGGTCCCAGTTTGCAGAGCTCCCTGGGAACTCTCAAAGCAGCCCGAGTTGGCACAGGTGGCAGCTTGTCCCTGGGCAGCATCTTGATATTCGTGGAAATCTTGCTACCAGCCTGCCCCTAAGGGCCAAGGGCCTACCTGGTACTGAGAGAGGCTTCTGCCCGGGAAAACAAAACCCACAACCCCACGTTCCTGGTCTCAGTTTGCAGAGCTTCCATGGGCACCCTCAAAGCAGCGCGAGTTAGCACAAGTGGCAGCTTGTCCCCTGGCAGCATCTTGATATTCGTGGAAATCCAGAAGGCAGCCTGCCCTGAATTACGAGAGCCTACCTGGTACTGCAAATGCTTCTGCCCGGGGAAACAAAACTCACCAAGGCAAGTTCCTGGTCTCACTTTGCAGAGCTCCGTGGGCACCCTCAAAGCAGCGCGAGTTAGCACAAGTGGCAGCTTGTCCTTGGGCAGCATCTTGATATTCGTGGAAATCCAGGAGGCAGCCGGCCCCTGAATTACGAGAGCCTACCTGGTACTGCAAAAGCTTCTGCCCGGGGAAACAAATCACCAAGGCAAGTTCCTGGTCTCACTTTGCAGAGCTCCATGGGCACTCTTAAAGCAGCCCGAGTTGGCACAGGTGGCAGCTTGTCCCTGGGTGGCATCTTGATATGCGTGGAAATCCTGCAGGCAGACTGCCTCTAAGGGCTGAGGGCCTACTTGGTACTGACAAAGGCTTCTGCCAGGGGAAAACAAAACCCATAACCCCCCATACTTTCTCTCAGTTTGAAGAGCTCTGTGGGCACTCTCAAAGCAGCCCGAGTTGGTACAGGTGGCAGCTTGTCCCTGGGCGGCATCTTGATATTCGTGGAAATCCTGCAGCCAGCCTACCCTTAAAGGCCGAGGGCCTACCTGATACTGACAATGGCTTTGGCCTGGGGAAATAAAACATACAACCTCACGTTCCTGGTCTCAGTTTGCAGAGCTCCATGGGCACTCTCAAAGCAGCCCGAGTTGGCACAGGTGGCAGCTTGTCCCTGGGCGGCATCTTGATATTCGTGGAAATCCAGACAGCAGCCTACCCCTAAGGAACAAGGGCCTGCCTGGTACTGACAAAGGCTACAGCCGGTGGAAACAAAACAAACAAACTCACGTTCTTGGTCTCAATTTGCAGAGCTCCGTGGGCACTCTCAAAGCAGCACGAGTTAGCACAGGTGGCAACTTGTCCCTGGGCAGCATCTTGATATTCGTGGAAATCCAGAAGGCAGCCGGCCCTGAATTACGAGAGCCTACCTGGTACCTGCAAATGCTTCTGCCCGGGGAAACAAAACTCACCAAGGCAAGTTCCTGGTCTCACTTTGCAGAGCTCCGTGGGCACCCTCAAAGCAGCGCGAGTTAGCACAAGTGGAAGCTTGTCCCTGGCAGCATCTTGATATTCGTGGAAATCCAGGAGGCAGCCGGCCCCTGAATTACGAGAGCCTACCTGGTACTCGCAAATGCTTCTGCCGGGAAACAAAACTCACCAAGGCAAAACCCACCACCCCACGTTCCTGGTCTCAGTTTGCAGAGCTCCATGGGCACTCTCAAAGCAGCCCGAGTTGGCACAGGTGGCAGCTTGTCCCTGGGTGGCATCTTGATATGCGTGGAAATCCAACAGGCAGACTGCCTCTAAGGGCTGAGGGCCTACTTGGTACTGACAAAGGTTTCTGCGCGGGGAAACAACAATCAGCACCCGACATTCCTGGTCTCAGTTTGCAGGGCTCCGTGGGCACTCTCAAAGCAGCCCGATTTGGCACAGGTAGCAGCTTGTCCCTGGGCGGCATCTTGATATTCGTGGAAATCCTGCTGCCAGCCTACCCCTAAAGGCTGAGGGCCTACCTGGTACTGACAAAGGCTTCTGCCCGGGGAAACAAAACCCATCACCCCACGTTCCTGGTCTCAGTTTGCAGAGCTCCATTGGCACTCACAAAGCAGCCCAAGTTGGCACAGGTGGCAGCTTGTCCCTGGGCGGCATCTTGATATTCGTGGAAATCCAGCAGGCTGCCTACCCCTAAGGAACAAGGGCCTGCCTGGTACTGACAAAGGCTTCTGCCCGTGGAAACAAAAGCCACCACTGCACGTTCTTGGTCTCAATTTGCAGAGCTCCATGGGCACTCTCAAAGCAGCACGAGTTGGCACAGGGGGCAACTTGTCCCTGGGCAGCACCTTGATATTCGTGGAAATCCAGCAGGCTGCCGGCCAAGCAGGGCCGAGGGCCTATCTGGTACTGCAAAGGGTTCTGCCCAGGGAAAATGAAACTAAGCACCCCTCAGTCCTGGTCTCAATTTGCAGAGCTCCATGGGCACTCTCAAAGAAGGCTGAGTAGGCACAGGTGGCAGCTTGTCCCTGGGTGGCATCTTGATATTCATGGTAATCCAGCAGGCAGCGGAGAACGAAGGGCCGAGGACCTACCCGGTACTGACAAAGGCTTCTGCCCGGGGAAACAAAACCCATCACCCCACGTTCCTGGTCTCAGTTTGCAGAGCTCCATTGGCACTCACAAAGCAGCCCAAGTTGGCACAGGTGGCAGCTTGTCCCTGGGCGGCATCTTGATATTCGTGGAAATCCAGCAGGCTGCCTACCCCTAAGGAACAAGGGCCTGCCTGGTACTGACAAAGGCTTCTGCCCGTGGAAACAAAAGCCACCACTGCTCGTTCTTGGTCTCAATTTGCAGAGCTCCATGGGCACTCTCAAAGCAGCACGAGTTGGCACAGGGGGCTACTTGTCCCTGGGCAGCACCTTGATATTCGTGGAAATCCAGCAGGCTGCCGGCCAAGCAGGGCCGAGGGCCTATCTGGTACTGCAAAGGGTTCTGCCCAGGGAAAATGAAACTAAGCACCCCTCAGTCCTGGTCTCAATTTGCAGCGCTCCATGGGCACTCTCAAAGAAGGCTGAGTAGGCACAGGTGGCAGCTTGTCCCTGGGTGGCATCTTGATATTCATGGTAATCCAGCAGGCAGCGGAGAAGGAAGGGCCGAGGACCTACCCGGTACTGACAAAGGCTTCTGCCCGGGAAAATAAAACTCAGCACCCCATGTTCCTGGTTTCTCTTTGTAGAGCTCCATGGGCACTCTCAAAGCAGCCCGAGTTGGCACAGGTGGCAGCTTGTCCCTGGGCGACAACTTGATATTCGTAGAAATCTGGCTGCCAGCCGAGAACGAAGGGCCGAGGGACTACCTGGTACTGACAAATGCTTCTGCCCGGGGAAACAAAACCCACCACCCCACGTTCCTGGTCTCAGTTTGCAGAGCTCCATGGGCACTCTCATAGCAGCCCGAGTTGGCACAGGTAGCAGCTTTTCCCTGGGCGGCATCTTGATATTCGTGGAAATCCAGCACGCTGCCTGCCCTTAAGCACCAAGGGCCTACCTGGTACTGACAGTGGCTTCTGCCTGGGGAAACAAAAATCACAAACTCACGTTCCTGGTCTGAGTTTTCAGAGCTCTGCGGGCACTATCAAAGCAGCCCGAGTTGGCAGAGGTGGCAGCTTGTCCCTGGGCGGCATCTTGATATTCGTGGAAATCCAGCCGGCTGCGGGCCAAGCAGGGCCGAGGGCCTACCTAGTACTGACAAATGCTTCTGCCCGGGGAAACAAAACCAAACACCATATGTTTCAGGTTTCTGTTTGTAGAGCTCCATGGGCCGTCTCAAACCAGCCCGAGTTGGCACAGGTGGCAGCTTGTCCCTGGGCGGCATCTTGATATTCGTGGAAATCCAGCAGGCTGCCTGCCCTTAAGGGCCAAGGGCCTACCTGGCACTGACAAGGGCTTCTGCCTGGGGAAACAAAACTCAGCACCCCACGTTCCTGGTCTCAGTTTGCAGAGCTGCATGGGCACTCTCAAAGCAGCCCGAGTTGGCACAGGTGGCAGCTTGTCCCTGGGCGGCATCTTGATATTCGTGGAAATCCAGCAGGGTGCCGGCCGAGGAGGGCCGAGGGCCTATCTGGTACTGCAAATGCTTCTGCCCGGGGAAACAAAACCAACAACCCCACCTTCCTGGTTTCAGTTTGAAGAGTTCCATGGGCACACTCAAAGCAGCCCAAGTTGGCACAGGTGGCAGCTTGACCCTGGGCGGCATCTTGATATTCGTAGAAATCTGGCTGCCAGCCTGCCCCTAAGCGCCGAGGGCCTAGCTGGTACTGACAAAGGCTTCTGCCCGGGGAAACAAAAGCCACCACCCCACGTTCCTGGTCTCAGTTTGCAGAGCTCCATGGGCACTCTCTAAGCAGCCCGAGTTGGCACAGGTGGCAGCTTATCCCTGGGCGGCATCTTGATATTCGTGGAAATCCAGAGAGCAGCCTACCCCTAAGGAACAAGGGCCTGCCTGGTACTGACAAAGGCTTCTGCCTGGGGAAACAAAACTCAGCACCCACATTCCTGGTCTCAGTTTGCAGAGCTCCGTGGGCACTCTCAAAGCAGACCGAGTTGGCACAGGTGGCAGCTTGTCCCTGGGCGGCATCTTGATATTCGTGGAAATCCTCCAGCAGGCAGCCGAGAACAACGGGTGGAGGGCCTATATGGTACTGACAAAGGCTTCTGCCCGGGAAAATAAAACTAAGCACCCCATGTTCCTGGTCTCAGTTTGCAGAGCTCCATGGGCACTCTCTAAGCAGCCCGAGTTGGCACAGGTGGCAGCTTGTCCCTGGGCGGCATCTTGATATTCGTGGAAATCCTGCGGCCAGCCTACCCCAAAGGGCCGAAGGCCTACCTGGTACTGACAAAGGCTTCTGCCCGGGGAAATAAAACAAACAAACTCACGTTCCTGGTCTCAGTTTGCAGTGCTCCGTGGGCACTCTCTAAGCAGCCCGAGTTGGAGCAGGTGGCAGATTGCCGCTGGGCGGCATCTTGATATTCGTGGAAATTTTGCCACCAGTCTACCCCAAAGGGCCGAGGGCCTACCTGGTACCGACGAAGGCTTCTTCCTGGGGAAATAAAACCCACAAACTCACGTTCCTTGTCTTAGTTTGCAGAGCTCCATGGGCACTCTCAAAGGAGCCTGAGTTGGCACAGGTAGCAGCTTGTCCCTGGGCGGCATCTTGATATTCGTGGAAATCCTGCAGCAGGCCGCATAAAATGATGGGCCGAGGGCCTATCTGGTACTGACAAATGCTTCTGCACGGGGAAACAAAACCCACCACCCCACGTTCCTGGTTTCAGTTTGCAGAGCTCCGTTGGCACTCTCAAAGCCGCGCGAGATTGCACAGGTGGCAGCTGGTCCCTGGGCGGCATCTTGATATTCGTGGAAATCCAGCAGGCAGCCGAGAACGAAGGGCCGAGGGCCTATCTGGTACTGACAAAGGCTTCTGCCCGGGAAAATAAAACTCAGCACCCCAAGTTCCTGGTATCAGTTTGCAGAGCTCCGTGGCACTCTCAAGGCAGCCCGAGTTGGCACAGGTGGCAGCTTGTCCCTGGGCGGCATCTTGATATTCGTGGAAATCCTGCAGCAAGCCTGCCCTTAAGGACCAAGGGCCTACCTGGTACTGACAATGGCTTCTGCCTGGGGAAACAAAACCCACAACCCCACGTTCCTGGTTTCAGATTTAAGAGTTCCATGGGCACACTCAAAGCAGCCCGAGTTGGCACAGGTGGCAGCTTGACCCTGGGCAACATCTTGATATTCGTGGAAATCTGGCTGCCAGCCTGCCCCTAAGGGCCGAGGGCCTACCTGGTACTGACAAATGCTTCTGCCCGGGGAAACAAAACCCACCACCCCACGTTCCTGGTCTCAGTTTGCAGAGCTCCATGGGCACTCTCTAAGCAGCCCGAGTTGGCACAGGTGGCAGCTTGTCCCTGGGCGGCATCTTGATATTCGTGGAAATCCAGCAGGCAGCCGAGAATGAAGGGCCGAGTGCTTATCTGGTACTGACAAAGGCTTCTGCCCGGGAAAATAAAACTCAGCACCCCATGTTCCTGGTATCTGTTTGTAGAGCTCCGTGGGCACTCTCAAGGCAGCCCAAGTTGGCACAGGTAGCAGCTTGTCCCTGGGCGGCATCTTGATATTCATGGAAATCCAGACGGCTGCCGGCCAAGCAGGGCCGAGGGCCTATCTGGTACTGACAAATGCTTCTGCCCGGGGAAACAAAACCAACAACCGCACGTTCCTGGTTTCAGATTTAAGAGGTCCGTGGGCACTCTCAAAGCAGCCCGAGTTGGCACAGGTGGCAGCTTGTCCCTGCGCGGCATCTTGATATTCGTGGAAATCCAGAGAGCAGCCTACCCCTAAAGAACAAGGGCCTGCCTGGCACTGACAAAGGCTTCTGCCCGGGGAAACAAAAATAAGCACCCCACACTCCTGGTCTCAGTTTGCAGAATTCCGTGGGCACTCTCAAAGCAGCCCGAGTGGGCGCAGGTTGCAGCTTGTCCCTGGGCGGCATCTTGATATTCGTGGAAATCCTGCTGCCAGCCTGGCCCTAAGGGCCGAGGGCCTACCTGGTACTGACAAAGGCTTCTGCCCAGGGAAACAAAACTCAGCAGCCCACGGTCCTGGTCTCAGTTTGCAGAGCTCCATGGGCACTCTTAAAGCAGCCCGAGGTGGCACAAGTGGGCAGCTTGTCCCTGGGGAGCATCTTGATATTCGTGGAAATCCAGGAGGCAGACGGCCCCTAAGGGCTGAGGGCCTACCTGGTACTGACAAATGCTTCTGCCTGGGGAAACAAAACCAACAACCCCACGTTCCTGGTTTCAGATTTAAGAGTTCCATGGGCACACTCAAAGCAGCCCGAGTTGGCACAGGTGGCAGCTTGACCCTGGGCAACATCTTGATATTCGTAAAAATCTGGCTGCCAGCCTGCCCCTAAGGGCCGAGGGCCTACCTGGTACTGACAAATGCTTCTGCCCGAAGAAACAAAACCCACCACCCCACGTTCCTGGTCTCAGTTTGCAGAGGTCCATGGGCACTCTCAATGAAGCCTGAGTTGGCACAGGTGGCAGCTTGTCCCTGGGCGGCATCTTGATATTCGTGGAAATCCAGAGAGCAGCCTACGCCTAAGGAACAAGGGCCTGCCTGGTACAGACAAAGGCTTCTGCCCGGTAAAATAAAACTCAGCACCCCACGGTCCTGGTCTCAGTTTGCAGAGCTCCATGGGCACTCTCAAAGCAGCCCGAGTTGGCACAAGTGGGCAGCTTGTCCCTGGGCAGCATCTTGATATTCGTGGAAATCCAGAAGGCAGACGGCCCCTAAGGGCTGAGGGCCTACCTGGTACTGACAAAGGCTTCTGCCTGGGGAAACAAAAGTCACAAACCCACATTCCTGGTCTCAGTTTGCAGAGCTCCGTAGGCACTCTTAAAGCAGCCCGAGTTGGCACAGGTAGCAGCTTGTCCCTGGGCGGCATCTTAATATTCATGGAAATCCAGCTGGCAGACGAGAACGAAGGGCCGAGGGCCTATCTGGTACTGACAAAGGCTTCTGCCTGGGGAAACAAAACTCAGCAGCCCATGTTCCTGGTTTTTCTTTGTAGAGCTCCATGGACACTATCAATGCGGCCCGAGTTGCCACAGGTAGCAGCTTGTCCCTGGGCGGCATCTTGATATTCGTGGAAATCCAGACGGCTGCCGGCCAAGCAGGGCCGAGGGCCTATCTGGTATTGCAAATGCTTCTGCCCGGGGAAACAAAACCAACAACCCCACGTTCCTGGTTTCAGATTTAAGAGTTCCATGGGCACACTCAAAGCAGCCCGAGTTGGCACAGGTGGCAGCTTGACCCTGGGCAGCATCTTGATATTCGCAGAAATCTGGCTGCCAGCCTTCCCCTAAGGGCCGAGGGCCTACCTGGTACTGACAAAGGCTTCTGCCCGGGGAAACAAAAGTCACAAACCCAAATTCCTGGTCTCAGTTTGCAGAGCTCCATGGGCACTCTCTAAGAAACTCTAGTTGGCAAAGGTGGCAGCTTGTCCCTGGGCGGCATCTTGATATTCGTGGAAATCCAGCAGGCAGCCGAGAATGAAGGGCCGAGTGCCTATCTGGTACTGATAAAGGCTTCTGGCCGGGAAAATAAAACTCAGCACCCCATGTTCCTGGTATCTGTTTGTAGAGCTCCGTGGACACTCTCAAAGCAGCCCGAGTTGGCACAGGTGGCAGCTTGTCCCTGGGCGGCATCTTGATATTCGTGGAAATCCTGCAGTAGGCAGCCGAGAACGAAGGGCCGAGGGCCTATCTGGTACTGACAAAGGCTTCTGCCTGGGAAAATAAAACTCAGCACCCCATGTTCCTGGTTTCAGTTTGTAGAGCTCCATGGGCCCCCTCAAAGCAGCCCGAGTTGGCACAGGTGGCAGCTTGTCCCTGGGTGGCATCTTGATATTCGTGGAAATCCTGCTGCCAGCCTGCCCCTAAGGTACAAGGGCCTACCTGGTACTGACAAAGGCTTCTGCCCGAGGAAACAAAACCACCACCCCATGTTCCTGATCTCAGTTTGCAGAGCTCCATGGGCACTCTCAAAGCAGCCCGAGTTGCAACAGGTAGCAGCTTGTCCCTGGGCGGCATCTAGATATTCGTGGAAATCTAGCAGGCTGCTGGCCAAGCAGGGCCCAGGGCCTATCTGGTATTGCAAATGCTTCTGCCGCGGGAAACAAAACCCACAACCCCAAGTTCCTGGTTTCAGATTTAAGAGTTTCATGGGCACACTCAAAGCAGACCGAGTTGGCACAGGTCGCAGCTTGACCCTGGGCAACATCTTGATATTCGTAGAAATCTGGCTGCCAGCCTGCCCCTAAGGGCCGAGGGCCTACCTGGTACTGACAAATGCTTCTGCCGGGGGAAACAAAACCCACCACCCCATGTTCCTGGTCTCAGTTTGCAGAGGTCTGAGGGCACTCTCAATGCAGCCCGAGTTGGCACAGGTGGCAGCTTGTCCCTGGGCGGCATCTTGATATTCGTGGAAATCCAGGGAGCAGCCTACCCCTTAAGAACAAGGGCCTGCCTGGTACTGACAAAAACTTCTGCCCGGGGAAACAAATGTCGCAAACCCACATTCCACGTCTCAGATTGCAGAGCTCTGTAGGCACTCTCAAAGCAGCCCGAGTTGGCACAGGTGGCAGCTTGTCCCTGGGCGGCATCTTGATATTTTTGGAAATCCTGCAGCAGGCAGCCGAGTGCGAAGGGCCGAGGGCCCATCTGGTATTGACAAAGGCTTCTGCCTGGGAAAATAAAACTCAGCACCCCATGATCCTGGTTTCTGTTTGTAGAGCTCCATGGGCCCTCTCAAAGCAGCCCGAGTTGGCACAGTTGGCAGCTCGTCCCTGGGTGGCATCTTGATATTTGTGGAAATCCTGCTGCCAGCCTGCCCCTAAGTAACAAGGGCCTACCTGGTACTGACAAAGGCTTCTGCCCGGGCAAACAAAACCCACAAACCCATGTTCCTGGTTTCAGATTTAAGAGTTCCATGGGCACACTCAAAGCAGCCCGAGTTGGCACTGGTGGCAGCTTGACCCTGGGACACATCTTGATATTCGTGGAAATCCTGCTGCAAGCCTGCCCCTAAGGGCCGAGGGCCTAGCTGGTACTGACAAAGGCTTCTGCCCGGGGAAACAAAACCCACCACCCCACGTTCCTGGTCTCAGTTTGCAGAGCTCCATGGGCACTCTCTAAGCAGCCCGAGTTGGCACTGGTGGCAGCTTGACCCTGGGCAACATCTTGATATTCGTGGAAATCTGGCTGCCAGCCTGCCCCTAAGGGTGCAGGGCCTACCTGGTACTGACAAAGGCTTCGGCCAGGGGAAACAAAACCCACCACCCCACGTTCCTGGTCTCAGTTTGCAGAGCTCCATGGGCACTCTCGAAGCAGCCCGAGTTGGCACAGGTGGCAGCTTGTCCCTGCGCGGCACCTTGATATTCGTGGAAATCCAGCAGGCAGCCGAGAACGAAGGGCCGAGTGCTTATCTGGTACTGACAAAGGCTTCTGCCCGGGAAAATAAAACTCAGCACCCCATGTTCCTGGTATCTGTTTGTAGAGCTCCGTGGGCACACTCAAGGCAGCCCAAATTGGCACAGGTAGCAGCTTGTCCCTGGGCGGCATCTTGATATTCATGGAAATCCAGACGGCTGCCGGCCAAGCAGGGCCGAGGGCCTATCTGGTACTGACAAAGGCTTCTGCCCGGGGAAACAAAACCAACAACCCCACGTTCCTGGTTTCAGATTTAAGAGTTCCATGGGCACTCTCAAAGCAGCCTGAGTTGGCACAGGTGGCAGCTTGTCCCTGGGCGGCATCTTGATATTCGTGGAAATCCAGAGAGCAGCCTACCCCTATGGAACAAGGGCCTCCCTGGTACGGACAACGGCTTCTGCCCGGGAAAATAAAACTCAGCACCCCATGTTCCTGGTATCTGTTTGTAGAGCTCCGTGGGCACTCTCAAGGCAGCCCAAGTTGGCACAGGTAGCAGCTTGTCCCTGGGCGGCATCTTGATATTCATGGAAATCCAGAGGGCTGCCGGCCAAGCAGGGCCGAGGGCCTATCTGGTACTGACAAAGACTTCTGCCCGGGGAAACAAAACCAACAACCCCACGTTCCTGGTTTCAGATTTAAGAGTTCCATGGGCACTCTCTAAGCAGCCCGAGATGGCACAGGTGGCAGCTTGTCCCTGCGCGGCATCTTGATATTCGTGGAAATCCAGAGAGCAGCCTACCCCTAAGGAACAAGGGCCTGCCTGGTACTGACAACGGCTTTTGCCCGGGGAAACGAAAATCAGCACCCCACGTTCCGGGTCTCAGTTTGCAGAGCTCCGTGGGCACTCTCAAGGCAGCCCAAGTTGGCACAGGTAGCAGCTTGTCCCTGGGCGGCATCTTGATATTCGTGGAAATCCAGAAGGCAGATGGCCCCTAAGGGCTGAGGGCCTACCTGGTACTGACAAATGCTTCTTCCTGGCGAAACAAAAGTCGCAAACCCACATTCCACGTCTCAGTTTGCAGAGCTCTGTAGGCACTCTCAAAGCAGCCCGAGTTGGCACAGGTGGCAGCTTGTCCCTGGGCGGCATCTTGATATTCATGGAAATCCAGCAGGCAGCCGAGAACGAAGGGCCGAGGGCCTATCTGGTACTGACAAAGGCTCCTGCCCGGGGAAACAAAAATCAGCACCCCATGTTCCTGGTCTCAGTTTGCAGAGCTCCGTGGGCACTCTCAAAGCCGCGCGAGTTGGCACAGATGGCAGCTTGTCCCTGGGCGGCATCTTGAGAGTCGTGGAAATCCTGCAACAGGCAGGCGAGAACCAAGGGCTGAGGGCCTACCTGGTACTGACAAAGGCTTCTGCCCGGGAAAATCAAAACCCAACACCCCACGTTCCTGATCTTATTTTTCAGAGCTTCATGGGCACTCTCAAAGCAGCCCGAGTTGGCACAGGTGGCAGCTTGTCCCTGGGCGGCATCTTGATATTCGTGGAAATCCTGCAGCAGGCAGCCGAAAACGAAGAGCCGCGGGCCTATCTGGTACTGACAAAGGCTTCTGCCCGGGAAAATAAAACTCAGCACCCCATGTTCCTGGTTTCTGTTTGTAGAGCTCCGCGGGCACTCTCAAAGCCGCGCGAGTTGTCACAAGTGGCAGCTTGTCCCTGGGCGGCATCTTGATACTCGTGGAAATCCAGCAGGCAGCCGAGAACGAAGCGCCGAGGGACTACGTGGTACTGACAAAGGCTTCTGCCTGGGAAAATAAAACTTAGCACCCCATGTTCTTGGTTTCTGTTTGTAGAGCTCCATGGGCACTCTCAAAGCAGCCCGAGTTGGCACAGGTGGCAGCTTGTCCCTGCACGGCATCTTGATATTCGTGGAAATCCTGCTGCCAGCCTGCCCCTAAGGGCCGAGGGCCTACCTGGAACTGACAAAGGCTTCTGCCCGGGGAAACAAAAGCCACAAACCCACATTCCTGGTCTCAGTTTGCAGAGCTCCGTAGGCACTCAGAAAGCAGCCTGAGTTGGCACAGGTGGCAGCTTGTCCCTGGGCGGCATCTTGATATTCGTGGAAATCCTGCTGCCAGCCTGCCCTTAAGAACCAAGGGCCTACCTGGTACTGACAACGGCTTCTGCCTGGGGAAAATAACTCACCACCCCACGTTCCTGGTCTCAGGTTGCAAACATACATGGGCACTCTCAAAGCAGACTGAGTTGGCACAGGTGGCAGCTTGTCCCTGGGCGGCATCTTGATATTCGTGGAAATCCTGCTACCAGCCTGCCTCTAAAGGCCGACGGCCTACCTGGTACAGACAAAGGCTTCTGCCCGGGAAAATAAAACCCACAAACTCACGTTCCTGGTCTCAGTTTGCAGAGCTCCGTAAGCACTCTCAAAGCAGCCCGAGTTGGCACAGGTGGCAGCTTGTCCCTGGGCGGCATCTTTATATTCGTGGAAATCCAGCAGGCTGGCGGCCAAGCAGGGCCGAGGCCCTACCTGGTACTGACAAAGGCTTCTGCCCGGGGAAACAAAACTCAGCACCCCATGGTCCTGGTCTGAGTTTGCAGAGCTCCGTGGGCACTCTCAAAGCAGCCCGAGTTGGCACAGGTGGCAGCTTGTCCCTGGGCGGCATCTTGATATTCGTGGAAATCCAGCAGGCTGCCTGCCATTAAGGACTAAGGGCCTACCTGCTACTGACAACGGCTTCTGCCTGGGGAAATAAAACCCACAACTCCACGTTCCTGGTCTCATTTTGCAGAGCTCCATGGGCACTCTCAATGCAGCCTGAGTTGGCATAGGTGCCAGCTTGTCCCTGGGCGGCATCTTGATATTCATGGAAATCCTGCTGCAAGCCTGCCCCTAAGGACCGAGGGCCTACCTGGTACTGACAAAGGCTTCTGCCCGGTGAAATAAAACCAACAACCCCACGTTCCTGGTCTCAGTTTGCAGAGCTCCATGGGCACTCTGAAAGCCGCGCGAGTTGGCACAGGTGGCAGCTTGTCCCTGGGCGGCATCTTGATATTCGTGGAAATCGAGCCCGGAGCCTACCACTAAGGAACATGGGCCTACCATGTACTGACAAATGCTTCTGCCCAGGGAAACAAAACTCAGCAGACCATGGTCCTCGTCTCAGTTTGCAGAGCTCCATGGGCACTCTCAATGCAGCCTGAGTTGGCACAGGTGGCAGCTTGTCCCTGGGCAGCATCTTGATATTCGTGGAAATCCAGGAGGCAGACGGCCCCTAAGGGCTGAGGGCCTACCTGGTACTGACAAATGCTTCTTCCTGGTGAAACAAAAGTCGCAAACCCACATTCCACGTCTCAGTTTGCAGAGCTCTGTAGGCACTCTCAAAGCAGCCCGAGTTGGCACAGGTGGCAGCTTGTCCCTGGGCGGCATCTTGATATTCATGGAAATCCAGCAGGCAGCCGAGAACAACGGGCGGAGGGCCTATCTGGTACTGACAAAGGCTTCTGCCTGGGAAAATAAAACTTAGCACCCCTTGTTCTTGGTTTCTGTTTGTAGAGATCCATGGGCACTCTCAAAGCAGCCCGAGTTGGCACAGGTGGCAGCTTGTCCCTGGGCGGCATCTTGATATTCGTGGAAATCCTGCTGCCAGCCTGGCCCTAAGGGCCGAGGGCCTACCTGGTACTGACAAAGGCCTCTGCATGGGGAAACAAAAGCCACAAACCCACATTCCTGGTCTCAGTTTGCAGAGCTCCGTAGGCACTCAGAAAGCAGCCTGAGTTGGCACAGGTGGCAGCTTGTCCCTGGGCGGCATCTTGATATTCGTGGAAATCCTGCTGCCAGCCTGCCCTTAAGGACCAAGGGGCTACCTGGTACTGACAACGGTTTCAGCCTGGGGAAAAAAACTCACCACCCCACGTTCCTGGTCTCAGTTTGCAGAGCTCCATGGGCACTCTCAAAGCAGACTGAGTTGGCAAAAGTGGCAGCTTGTCCCTGGGCGGCATCTTGATATTCGTGGAAATCCTGCTGCCAGCCTGGCCCTAAGGGCCGAGGGCCTACCTGGTACTGACAAAGGCTTCTGCCCGGGGAAACAAAACTCAGCAGCCCACGGTCCTGGTCTCAGTTTGCAGAGCTCCATGGGCACTCTCAAAGCAGCCCGAGTTGGCACAAGTGGGCAGCTTGTCCCTGGGCAGCATCTTGATATTCGTGGAAATCCAGGAGGCAGACGGCCCCTAAGGGCTGAGGGCCTACCTGGTACTGACAAATGCTACTGCCTGGGGAAACAAAAGTCACAAACCCACATTCCTGGTCTCAGTTTGCAGAGCTCCGTAGGCACTCTCAAAGAAGCCTGAGTTGGCACAGGTGGCTGCCTGTCCCTGGGCGGCATCTTGATATTCATGGAAATCCAGCAGGCAGCCGAGAACGAAGGTCCGAGGGCCTATCTGGTACTGACAAAGGCTTCTGCCCGGGAAAAAAAAACTCAGCACCCCATGTTCCTGGTTTCTGTTTGTAGAGCTCCATGGGCACTCTCAAAGCAGCCCGAGTTGGCACAGGTGGCAGCTTGTCCCTGGGCGGCATCTTGATATTCGTAGAAATCCAGCAGGCTGCCGGCCAAACAGGGCCGAGGGCCTATCTGGTACTGCAAATGCTTCTGCCCGGGAAAACAAAACCAACAACCCCACGTTCCTGGTTTCAGATTTAAGAGTTCCATGGGCACACTCAAAGCAGCCCGAGTTGGCACAGGTGGCAGCTTGACCCTGGGCAGCATCTTGATATTCGCAGAAATCTGGCTGCCAGCTTTCCCCTATGGGCCGAGGGCCTACCTGGTACTGACAAATGCTTCTGCCTGGGGAAACAAAAGTCACAAACCCAAATTCCTGGTCTCAGTTTGCAGAGCTCCATGGGCACTCTCAAAGCTGCCTGAGTTGGCACAGGTGGCAGCTTGTCCCTGGGCGGCATCTTGATATTCATGGAAATCCAGCAGACAGCCGAGAACGAAGGGCTGAGGGCCTATCTAGTACTGACAAAGGCTTCTGCCCGCGGAAATAAAACTCAGCACCCCATGTTCCTGGGTTTTATTTGTAGAGCTCCATGGGCACTATCAATGCAGCCCGAGTTGGCACAGGTAGCAGCTTGTCCCTGGGCGGCATCTTGATATTCATGGAAATCCAGACGGCTGCCGGCCAAGCAGGGCCGAGGGCCTACCTGGTACTGACAAAGGCTTCTGCCCGGGGAAACAAAACCCACAACCCCATGTTCCTGGTTTCAGATTTAAGAGTTCCATGGGCACTCACAAAGCAGCCCGACTTGGCACAGGTGGCAGCTTGTCCCTGGGCGGCATCTTGATATTCTTGGAAATCCAACCCGGAGCCTACCCCTAAGGAACAAGAGCCTACCATGTACTGACAAATGCTTCTACCCGGGGAAACAAAACTCAGCAGCCCACGGTCCTGGTCTCAGTTTGCCGAGCTCCGTGGGCACTCTCAAAGCAGCCCGAGTTGTCACAGGTAGAAGCTTGTCCCTGGGCGGCATCTTAATATTCATGGAAATCCAGCTGGCAGACGAGAACGAAGGGCCGAGGGCCTATCTGGTACTGACAAAGGCTTCTGCCCGGGAAAATAAAACTCAGCACCCCATGTTC
Organism: Motacilla alba alba; assembly: GCF_015832195.1. Classification (NCBI taxonomy): domain Eukaryota; kingdom Metazoa; phylum Chordata; class Aves; order Passeriformes; family Motacillidae; genus Motacilla; species Motacilla alba. The sequence continues at coordinate 70,230 of NW_024037469.1, forward strand.
CTGGTTTTTCTTTGTAGAGCTCCATGGGCACTCTCAAAGCCGCGCAAGTTGGCACAGGTAGCAGCTTTTCCCTGGGCGGCATCTTGATATTCGTAGAAATCCAGCAGGCTGCCTACCCTTAAGGACCAAGGGCCTAGCTGCTACTGACAACGGCTTCTGCCTGGGGAAATAAAACTCAGCACCCCACGTTCCTGGTCTCAGTTTGCAGAGCTCCATAGGCACTCTCAAAGCAGCCCGAGTTGCCACAGGTGGCAGCTTGTCCCTGGACGGCATCTTGATATTCGTGGAAATCCTGCAGCCGGCAGCCGAAAACGAAGAGCCGCGGGTCTATCTGGTACTGACAAAGGCTTCTGCCCGGGAAAATAGAACTCAGCACCCCATGTTCCTGGTTTCTGTTTGTAGAGCTCCGTGGGCACTCTCAAAGCAGCCCGAGTTGGCACAGGTGGCAGCTTGTCCCTGGGCGGCATCTTGATATTCGTGGAAATCCAGCAGTCTGCCTGGCCTTAAGGACCAAGGGCCTACCTGCTACTGACAAAGGCTTCTGCCTGGGGAAATAAAACTCAGCACCCCACGTTCCTGGTCTCATTTTGCAGAGCTCCATGGGCACTCCCAAAGCAGCCCAAGTTGGCACCGGTGGCAGCTTGTCCCTGGGCGGCATCTTGATACTCGTGGAAATCCAGCAGGCAGCCGAGAACGAAGCGCCGAGGGCCTACGTGGTACTGACAAACGCTTCTGCCCGGTAAAATAAAACTTAGCACCCCATGTTCACGGTTTCTGTTTGTAGAGATCCATGGGCACTCTCAAAGCAGCCCGAGTTGGCACAGGTGGCAGCTTGTCCCTGGGCGGCATCTTGATATTCGTGGAAATCCTGCTGCCAGCCTGCCCCTAAGGGCCGAGGGCCTACCTGGTACTGACAAAGGCTTCTGCATGGGGAAACAAAAGCCACAAACCCACATTCCTGGTCTCAGTTTGCAGAGCTCCGTAGGCACTCAGAAAGCAGCCTGAGTTGGCACAGGTGGCAGCTTGTCCCTGGGCGGCATCTTGATAATAATGGAAATCCTGCTGCCAGCCTGCCCTTAAGGACCAAGGGCCTACCTGGTACTGACAACGGCTTCTGCCTGGGGAAAAAAACCCACCACCCCACGTTCCTGGTCTCAGTTTGCAGAGATCCATGGGCACTCTCAAAGCAGCCCGAGTTGGCACAGGTGGCAGCTTGTCCCTGGGCGGCATCTTGATATTCGTGGAAATACTGCTACCAGCCTGCCTCTAAAGGCCGAGGGCCTACCTGGTACAGACAAATGCTTCTGCCCGGGAAAATAAAACCCACAAACTCACGTTCCTGGTCTCAGTTTGCAGAGCTCCGTGAGCACTCTGAAAGCAGCCCGAGTTGGCACAGGTAGCAGCTTGTCCCTGGGCGGCATCTTGATATTCGTGGAAATCCAGCAGGCTGGCGGCCAAGCAGGGCCGAGGGCCTACCTGGTACTGACAAAGGCTTCTGCCAGGGGAAACAAAACTCAGCCGCCCACGGTCCTGGTCTCAGTTTGCAGAGCTCCGTGGGCACTCTCAAAGCAGCCCGAGTTGGCACAGGTGGCAGCTTGTCCCTGGGCGGCATCTTGATATTCGTGGAAATCCAGCAGGCTGCCTGCCATTAAGGACTAAGGGCCTACCTGCTACTGACAACGGCTTCTGCCTGGGGAAATAAAACCCACAACTCCACGTTCCTGGTCTCATTTTGCAGAGCTCCATGGGCACTCTCAAAGCAGCCTGAGTTGGCATAGGTGCCAGCTTGTCCCTGGGAGGCATCTTGATATTCGTGGAAATCCTGCTGCAAGCCTGCCCCTAAGGAACAAGGGCCTGCCTGGTACTGACAAAGGCTTCTGCCCGGGGAAAAAAAACTCAGCAGACCACGGTCCTGGTCTCAGTTTGCAGAGCTCCGTGGGCACTCTCAAAGCAGCCCAAGTTGGCACAGGTGGCAGCTTGTCCATGGGCGGCATCTTGATATTCGTGGAAATCCAGCCCGGAGCCTACCACTAAGGAACATGGGCCTACCATGTACTGACAAATGCTTCTGCCCAGGGAAACAAAACTCAGCAGACCATGGTCCTGGTCTCAGTTTGCAGAGCTCCATGGGCACTCTCAAAGCAGCCTGAGTTGGCACAGGTGGCAGCTTGTCCCTGGGCAGCATCTTGATATTCGTGGAAATCCAGGAGGCAGACGGCCCCTAAGGGCTGAGGGCCTACCTGGTACTGACAAATGCTTCTTCCTGGCGAAACAAAAGTCGCGAACCCACATTCCACGTCTCAGTTTGCAGAGCTCTGTAGGCACTCTCAAAGCAGCCCGAGTTGGCACAGGTGGCAGCTTGTCCCTGGGCGGCATCTTGATATTCGTGGAAATCCTGCTGCCAGCCTGCCCCTAAGGGCCGAGGGCCTACCTGGTACGGACAAAGGCTTCTGCCCGGGAAAATAAAACCCACAAACTTACGTTCCTGGTCTCAGTTTGCAGAGCTCCGTGAGCACTCTGAAAGCAGCCCGAGTTGGCACAGGTAGCAGCTTGTCCCTGGGCGGCATCTTGATATTCGTGGAAATCCAGCAGGCTGGCGGCCAAGCAGGGCCGAGGGCCTACCTGGTACTGACAAAGGCTTCTGCCTGGGGAAACAAAACTCAGCAGCCCACGGTCCTGGTCTGAGTTTGCAGAGCTCCATGGGCACTCTCAAAGCAGCCCGAGTTGGCACAGCTGGCAGCTTGTCCCTGCACGGCATCTTGATATTCGTGGAAATCCTGCTGCCAGCCTGCCCCAAAGGGCCGAGGGCCTTCCTAGTACTGACAAAGGCTTCTGCCCGGGGAAACAAAAATCAGCACCCCACGTTTCTGGTCTCAGTTTGCAGAGCTCCGTGGGCACTCTCAAAGCAGCCCGAGTTGGCACAGGTGGCAGCTTCTCCCTGGGCGGCATCTTGATATTCGTGGAAATCCTGCAGCAGGCAGCCGAGAACCAAGGGCTGAGGGCCTACCTAGTACTGACAAAGGCTTCTGCCCGGGAAAATCAAAACCCACCACCCCACGTTCCTGATCTTATTTTTCAGAGCTTCATGGGCACTCTCAAAGCTGCCCGAGTTGGCACAGGTGGCAGCTTGTCCCTGGGCGGCATCTTGATATTCGTGGAAATCCTGCAGCAGGCAGCCGAAAACGAAGAGCCGCGGGCCTATCTGGTACTGACAAAGGCTTCTGCCCGGGAAAATAAAACTCAGCACCCCATGTTCCTGGTTTCTGTTTGTAGATATCCATGGGCACTCTCAAAGCCGCGTGAGTTGGCACAAGTGGCAGCTTGTCCCTGGGCGGCATCTTGATATTCGTGGAAATCCAGCAGGCTGCCTGCCCTTAAGGACCAAGGGCCTACCTGGTACTGACTGTGGCTTCTGCCTGGGGAAATAAAACTCAGCACCCCATGGTCTTGGTCTCATTTTGCAGAGCTCCATGGGCACTCTCAAAGCAGCCCGAGTTGGCACAGGTGGCAGCTATTCCCTGGGCAGCATCTTGATATGCGTGGAAATCCAGCAGGCAGCCGAGAACGAAGTGTCGAGGGCCTACGTGGTACTGACAAAGGCTTCTGCACAGTAAAAAAAAACTCAGCACCCCATGTTCTTGGTTTCTGTTTGTAGAGATCCATGGGCACTCTCAAAGCAGCCCGAGTTGGCACAGGTGGCAGCTTGTCCCTGGGCGGCATCTTGATATTCGTGGAAATCCTGCTGCCAGCCGGCCCCTAAGGGCCGAGGGCCTACCTGGTACTGACAAAGACTTCTGCATGGGGAAACAAAAGCCACAAACCCACATTCCTGGTCTCAGTTTGCAGAGCTCCGTAGGCACTCAGAAAGCAGCCTGAGTTGGCACAGGTAGCAGCTTGTCCCTGGGCGGCATCTTGATATTTGTGGAAATCTAGCAGGCTGCCGGCCAAGCAGGGCCGACGGCCTATCTGGTACTGCAAATGCTTCTGCCCGGGGAAACAAAACGCACAACGCCACAATCCTGGTTTCAGATTTAAGAGCTCCATGGGCACTCTCAAAGCCGCGCGAGTTGGCACAGGTGGCAGCTTGTCCCTGGGCGGCATCTTGATATTCGTGGAAATCCAGCCCTGAGCCTATCCCCAAGAAACAAGGGCCTATCTGGTACTGACAATGGCTTCTGCTCAGGGAAACAAAACTCAGCACCCCACGTTCCTGGTCTCAGTTTGCAGAGCTCCGTGGGCACACTCAAAGCAGCCCGAGTTGGCACAGGTGGCAGCTTGTCCCTGGGCAGCATCTTGATATTCGTGGAAATCCTGCAGCAGGCAGCCGAGAACGAAGGGCCGTTGGCATATCTGGTACTGCAAACACCTCTGCCCGGGAAAATAATACTCAGCACCCCATGTTCCTGGTTTCTGTTTGTAGAGTTCCAAGGGCACTCTCAAAGCCGCGCGAGTTGGCACAGATGGCAGCTTGTCCCTGGGCGGCATCTTGATATTCGTGGAAATCCAGAGAGCAGCCTACCCCTAAGGGCCGAGGGCCTGCCTGGTACTGACAAAGGCTTCTGCCCGGGGAAATAAAACCCACAAACTCACGTTCCTGGTCACAGTTTGCAGAGCTCCGTGAGCACTCTGAAAGCAGCCCGAGTTGGCACAGGTGGCAGCTTGTCCCTGCGCGGCATCTCGATATTCGTGGAAATCCAGCAGGCAGCCGAGAACGAAGGGCCGAGTGCTTATCTGGTACTGACAAAGGCTTCTGCCCGGGAAAATAAAACTCAGCACCCCATGTTCCTGGTATCTGTTTGTAGAGCTCCGTGGGCACTCTCAAGGCAGCCCAAGTTGGCACAGGTAGCAGCTTGTCCCTGGGCAGCATCTTGATATTCGTGGAAATCCAGCAGGCTGGCGGCCAAGCAGGGCCGAGGGCCTACCTGGTACTGACAAAGGCTTCTGCCTGGGGAAACAAAACTCAGCAGCCCACGGTCCTGGTCTGAGTTTGCAGAGCTCCATGGGCACTCAGAAAGCAGCCCGAGTTGGCACAGGGGGCAGCTTGTCCCTGCACGGCATCTTGATATTCGTGGAAATCCTGCAGCAGGCAGCCGAGAACCAAGGGCTGAGGGCCTACCTAGTACTGACAAAGGCTTCTGCCCGGGAAAATCAAAACCCACCACCCCACGTTCCTGATCTTATTTTTCAGAGATTCATGGGCACTCTCAAAGCTGCCCGAGTTGGCACAGGTGGCAGCTTGTCCCTGGGCGGCATCTTGATATTCGTGGAAATCCTGCAGCAGGCAGCCGAAAACGAAGAGCCGCGGGCCTATCTGGTACTGACAAAGGCTTCTGCCCGGGAAAATAAAACTCAGCACCCCATGTTCCTGGTTTCTGTTTGTAGATATCCATGGGCACTCTCAAAGCCGCGCGAGTTGGCACAAGTGGCAGCTTGTCCCTGGGCGGCATCTTGATATTCGTGGAAATCCAGCAGGCTGCCTGCCCTTAAGGACCAAGGGCCTACCTGGTACTGACTGTGGCTTCTGCCTGGGGAAATAAAACTCAGCACCCCACGGTCCTGGTCTCATTTTGCAGAGCTCCATGGGCACTCTCAAAGCAGCCCGAGTTGGCACAGGTGGCAGCTATTCCCTGGGCAGCATCTTGATATGCGTGGAAATCCAGCAGGCAGCCGAGAACGAAGCGTCGAGGGCCTACGTGGTACTGACAAAGGCTTCTGCACAGTAAAAAAAAACTCAGCACCCCATGTTCTTGGTTTCTGTTTGTAGAGATCCATGGGCACTCTCAAAGCAGCCCGAGTTGGCACAGGTGGCAGCTTGTCCCTGGGCGGCATCTTGATATTCGTGGAAATCCTGCTGCCAGCCGGCCCCTAAGGGCCGAGGGCCTACCTGGTACTGACAAAGGCTTCTGCATGGGGAAACAAAAGCCACAAACCCACATTCCTGGTCTCAGTTTGCAGAGCTCCGTAGGCACTCAGAAAGCAGCCTGAGTTGGCACAGGTAGCAGCTTGTCCCTGGGCGGCATCTTGATATTTGTGGAAATCTAGCAGGCTGCCGGCCAAGCAGGGCCGAGGGCCTATCTGGTACTGCAAATGCTTCTGCCCGGGGAAACAAAACGCACAACCCCACAATCCTGGTTTCAGATTTAAGAGCTCCATGGGCACTCTCAAAGCCGCGCGAGTTGGCACAGGTGGCAGCTTGTCCCTGGGCGGCATCTTGATATTCGTGGAAATCCAGCCCTGAGCCTATCCCCAAGAAATAAGGGCCTATCTGGTACTGACAATGGCTTCTGCTCAGGGAAACAAAACTCAGCACCCCACGTTCCTGGTCTCAGTTTGCAGAGCTCCGTGGGCACACTCAAAGCAGCCCGAGTTGGCACAGGTGGCAGCTTGTCCCTGGGCAGCATCTTGATATTCGTGGAAATCCTGCAGCAGGCAGCCGAGAACGAAGGGCCGTTGGCATATCTGGTACTGCAAACACCTCTGCCCGGGAAAATAATACTCAGCACCCCATGTTCCTGGTTTCTGTTTGTAGAGTTCCAAGGGCACTCTCAAAGCCGCGCGAGTTGGCACAGATGGCAGCTTGTCCCTGGGCAGCATCTTGATATTCGTGGAAATCCAGAGAGCAGCCTACCCCTAAGGGCCGAGGGCCTGCCTGGTACTGACAAAGGCTTCTGCCCGGGGAAATAAAACCCACAAACTCACGTTCCTGGTCTCAGTTTGCAGAGCTCCGTCGGCACTCTCAAAGCAGCCTGAGTTGGCACAGATAGCAGCTTGTCCCTGGGCAGCATCTTGATATTCGTGGAAATCCTGCAGCAGGCAGCCGAGAACGAAGGGCCGATGGCCTATCTGGTACTGCAAATACTTCTGCCCGGGAAAGTAAAACTCAGCACCCCCTGTTCCTGGTTTCTGTTTGTAAAGCTCCAAGGGCACTCTGAAATCAGCCCGAGTTGGCACAGGTGGCAGCTTGTCCCTGGGCGGCATCTTGATATTCGTGGAAATCCTGCAGCAGGCAGCCGAGAACCAAGGGCTGAGGGCCTACCTGGTACTGACGAAGGCTTCTGCCCGGGAAAATCAAAACTCACCACCCCACGTTCCTGGTCTTATTTTTCAGAGCTTCATGGGCACTCTCAAAGCAGCCCGAGTTGGCACAGGTGGCAGCTTGTCCCTGGGCGGCATCTTGATTTCGTGGAAAACCTGCAGCAGGCAGCCGAAAACGAAGAGCCGCGGGCCTATCTGGTACTGACAAAGGCTTCTGCCCAGGAAAATAAAACGCAACACCCCATGTTCCTGGTTTCTGTTTGTAGAGCTCCATGGGCACTCTCAAAGCCGCGCGAGTTGGCACAAGTGGCAGCTTGTCCCTGGGCGGCATCTTGATATTCGTGGAAATCCTGCAGCCAGCCGGCCCCTAAGGGCCGAGGGCCTACCTGGTACTGACAAAGGCTTCTGCATGGGGAAACAAAAGCCACAAACCCACATTCCTGGTCTCAGTTTGCAGAGCTCCATGGGCACTCAGAAAGCAGCCTGAGTTGGCACAGGTGGCAGCTTGTCCCTGGGCGGCATCTTGATAATAATGGAAATCCTGCTGCCAGCCTGCCCTTAAGGACCAAGGGCCTACCTGCTACTGACAACGGCTTCTGCCTGGGGAAACAAAACTCAGCACCCCACGTTCCTGGTCTCATTTTGCAGAGATCCATGGGCACTCTCTAAGCAACCCGAGTTGGCACAGGTAGCAGCTTGTCCCTGGCCGGCATCTTGATATTCGTGGAAATCTAGCAGGCCGCCAGCCAAGAAGGGCCGAGGGCCTATCTGGTACTGACAAAGGCTTCCGCCTGGGAAAACAAAACTCAGCAACCCATGTTCCTGGTTTCTGTTTCTAGTGCTCCATGGGCACTCTTAAAGCAGCCCGAGTTGTGACAGGTGGCAGCTTGTCCCTGGGCGGCATCTTGATAATCGTGGAAATCCAGCAGGCAGCTGATAACAAAGGGCTGAGGGCCTATCTGGTACTGACAAAGGCATCTGCTCGGGAAAATAAAACTCAGCACCCCACGTTCCTGGTCTCAGTTTGCAGAGCTCCATGGGCACTCTCAAAGCAGCCCGAGTTGGCACAGGTGGCAGCTTGTCCCTGGGCAGCATCTTGATATTCGTAGAAATCTGGCTGCCAGCCTGCCCCTAAGGGTGGAGGGCCTACCTGGTACTGACAAATGCTTCTGCCCGGAGAAACAAAACCCACCACCCCACGTTCCAGGTTTCAGATATAAGAGTTCCATGGGCACACTCAAAGCAGCCCGAGTTGGCACAGGTGGCAGCTTGACCCTGGGCAACATCTTGATATTCGTAGAAATCTGGCTGCCAGCCTGCCCCTAAGGGTGGAGGGCCTACCTGGTACTGACAAATGCTTCTGCCCGGAGAAACAAAACCCACCACCCCACGTTCCGGGTCACAGTTTGCAGAGTTCCGCGGGCACTCTCAAAGCAGCCCGAGTTGGCACAGGTGGCAGCTTGTCCCTGGGCGGCATCTTGATATTCGTGGAAATCCAGCAGGCTGGCGGCCAAGCAGGGCCGAGGGCCTATCTGGTACTGCAAATGCTTCTGCCCGGGGAAACAAAACCAACAAACCCACGTTCCAGGTTTCAGATATAAGAGTTCCAAGGGCACACTCAAAGCAGCCCGAGTTGGCACAGGTGGCAGCTTGTCCCTGGGCGGCATCTTGATATTCGTGGAAATCCTGCTGCAAGCCTGCCCCTAAGGGCCGAGGGCCTACCTGGTACTGACAAAGGCTTCTGCCCGGTGAAATAAAACCCACAAACTCACGTTCCTGGTCTCAGTTTGCAGAGCTCCGTGGGCACTCTCAAAGCAGCCCGAGTTGGCACAGGTGGCAGCTTGTCCCTGGGCGGCATCTTGATATTCGTGGAAATCCAGCAGGCTGCCGGCCAAGCAGGGCCGAGGGCCTATCTGGTACTGCAAATGCTTCTGCCCGGGGAAACAAAACCCACAACCCAACGTTCCTGGTCTCAGTTTGCAGAGCTCCATGGGCACTCTCAAAGCAGCCCGAGTTGGCACAGGTGGCAGCTTGTCCCTGGGCGGCATCTTGATATTCGTGGAAGTCCAGCGCGGAGCCTACCCCCAAGGAACAAGGGCCTACCTGGTACTCACAATGGCTTCTGCCCAGGGAAACAAAACTCAGCACCCCACGTTCCTGGTCTCAGTTTGCAGAGCTCCATGGGAACTCTCAAAGCAGCCCGAGTTGGCACAGGTGGCAGCTTGTCCCTGGGCGGCATCTTGATATTCGTGGAAATCCTGCAGCAGGGAGCCGAGAACGAAGGGCCGATGGCCTATCTCGTACTGCAAACACTTCTGCCCGGGAAAATAAAACTCACCACCCCCTGTTCCTGATTTCTGTTTGTAGAGCTCCAAGGGCACTCTGAAATCAGCCCGAGTTGGCACAGGTGGCAGCTTGTCCCTGAGCGGCATCTTGATTTTCGGGGAAATCCTGCAGCAAGCCTGCCCCTAAGGGTGGAGGGCCTACCTGGTACTGACAAAGGCTTCTGCCCAGGGAAACAAAACCCACCACCCCACGTTCCGGGTTTCAGTTTGTATAGCTCCTTAGGCACTCAGAAAGCAGCCTGAGTTGGCACAGGTGGCAGCTTGTCCCTGGGCGGCATCTTGATATTCGTGGAAATCCAGAGTGCAGCCTACCCCTGAGGAACAAGGGCCTGCGTGGTACTGACAAAGGCTTCTGCCTGGGGAAATAAAACTCAGCACCCCAGGTTCATAGTCTCATTTTACAGAGCTCCATGGACACTCTCAAAGCAGCCCGAGTTGGCACAGGTGCCAGCTTGTCCCTGGGCGGCATCTTGATATTCATGGAAATCCTGCTGCCAGTCTGCCCCTAAGGGCTGAGGGCCTATCTGGTCCTGCAAATGCTTCTGCCCGGGGAAACAAAACCCACCACCCCACGTTCCTGGTTTCAGATTTAAGAGTTCCATGGGCACCCTCAAAGCAGCCCGAGTTGGCACAGGTTGTAGCTTGTCCCTGGGCAACATCCTGATATTCGTAGAAATCTGGCTGCCAGCCTGCCCCTAAGGGCCGAGGGCCTACCTGGTACTGACAAAGGCTTCTGCCCGGGGAAACAAAACCCACCACCCCACGTTCCCGGTCTCAGTTTCCAGAGCTCCATGGGGACTCTCAAAGCAGCGCGAGTTGGCACAGGTGGCAGCTTGTCCCTGGGCGGCATCTTGATATTCGTGGAAATCCAGCCCGGAGCCTACCCCTAAGGAACAAGGGCCTACCTGGTACTGACAATGGCTTCTGCCCAGGGAAACAAAACCCACAACCCCACGTTCCTGGTTTCAGATTTAAGACTTCCATGGGCACTCTCAAAGCAGCCCGAGTTGGCACAGGTGGCAGCTTGTCCCTGGGCGGCATCTTGATATTCGTGGAAATCCTGCAGCAGGCAGCCTACCCCAAAGGGCCGAGGGCCTATCTGGTACTGACAAATGCTTCTGCCCGGGGAAACAAAACCCACCACCCCACGTTCCTGGTCTCAGTTTGCAGAGCTCCGTGGGCACTCTCAAAGCAGCCCGAGTTGGCACAGGTGGCAGCTTGTCCCTGGGCGGCATCTTGATATTCGTGGAAGTCCAGCGCGGAGCCTACCCCCAAGGAACAAGGGCCTACCTGGTACTCACAATGGCTTCTGCCCAGGGAAACAAAACTCAGCACCCCACGTTCCTGGTCTCAGTTTGCAGAGCTCCATGGGCACTCTCAAAGAAGCCCGAGTTGGCACAGGTAGCAGCTTGTCCCTGGGCAACATCTTGATATTCGTGGAAATCCTGCAGCAGGCAGCCGAGAACGAAGGGCCGATGGCCTATCTCGTACTGCAAACACTTCTGCCCGGGAAAATAAAACTCAGCACCCCCTGTTCCTGGTTTCTGTTTGTAGAGCTCCGTCGGCACTCTGAAATCAGCCCGAGTTGGCACAGGTGGCAGCTTGTCCCTGAGCGGCATCTTGATATTCGGGGAAATCCTGCAGCAAGCCTGCCCCTAAGGGTGGCGGGCCTACCTGGTACTGACAAAGGCTTCTGCCCAGGGAAACAAAACCCACAACCCCACGTTCCGGGTTTCAGTTTGCAGAGCTCCGTCGGCACTCTCAAAGCAGCCCGAGTTGGCACAGGTGACAGCTTGTCCCTGGCCGGCATCTTGATATTCGTGGAAATCTAGCAGGCCGCCAGCCAAGCAGGGCCGAGGGCCTATCTGGTACTGCAAATGCTTCTGCCCGGGGAAACAAAACCCACAACCCCACGTTCCTGGTCTCAGTTCGCAGAGCTCCATGGGCACTCTCAATGCAGCCCGAGTTGGCTCAGGTAGCAGCTTTTCCCTGGGCGGCATCTTGATATTCGAGGAAATCCTGCTGCCAGTCTGCCCCTAAGGGCTGAGGGCCTATCTGGTACTGCAAATGCTTCTGCCCGGGGAAACAAAACCCACCACCCCACGTTCCTGGTTTCAGATTTTAGAGTTCCATGGGCACCCTCAAAGCAGCCCGAGTTGGCACAGGTTGCAGCTTGTCCCTGGGCAACATCTTGATATTCGTAGAAATCTGGCTGCCAACCTGCCCCTAAGGGCCGAGGGCCTACCTGGTACTGACAAAGGCTTCTGCCCAGGGAAATAAAACCCACAACCCCACGTTCCTGGTTTCAGATTTAAGAGTTCCATGGGCACTCTCAAGGCAGCCCGAGTTAGCACAGGTGGCAGCTTGTCCCTGGGCGGCATCTTGATATTCGTGGAAATCCTGCAGCAGGCAGCCTACCCCAAAGGGCCGAGGGCCTGTCTGGTACTGACAAAGGCTTCTGCCTGGGAAAACAAAACTCAGCAACCCATGTTCCTGGTTTCTGTTTCTAGTGCTCCATGGGCACTCTTAAAGCAGCCCGAGTTGTGACAGGTGGCAGCTTGTCCCTGGGCGGCATCTTGATAATCGTGGAAATCCAGCAGGCAGCTGATAACAAAGGGCTGAGGGCCTATCTGGTACTGACAAAGGCATCTGCTCGGGAAAATAAAACTCACCACCCCACGTTCCTGGTCTCAGTTTGCAGAGCTCCATGGGCACTCTCAAAGCAGCCCGAGTTGGCACAGGTGGCAGCTTGTCCCTGGGCGGCATCTTGATATTCGTGGAAATCCTGCTGCCAGCCTGCCCCTAAGGGCCGAAGGCCTACCTGGTACGGACAAAGGCTTCTGCCCGGGGAAATAAAACCCACAAACTCACGTTCCTGGTTTCAGTTTGCAGAGCTCTGTCGGCACTCTGAAAGCAGCCTGAGCTGGCACAGGTAGCAGCTTGTCCCTGGGCGGCATCTTGATATTCGTGGAAATCTAGCAGGCTGCCGGCCAGCAGGGCCGAGGGCCTATCTGGTACTGCAAATGCTTCTGCCCGGGGAAACAAAACCCACAACCCCAGGTTCCAGGTTTCAGATTTAAGAGTTCCATGGGCACACTCAAAGCAGCCCGAGTTGGAACAGGTGGCAGCTTGTCCCTGGGCGGCATCTTGATATTCGTGGAAGTCCAGCCCGGAGCCTACCCCTAAGGAACAAGGGCCTACCTGGTACTGACAATGGCTCTTGCCCGGGGAAACAAAACTCAGCACCCCACGTTCCTGGTCTCAGTTTGCAGAGCTCCGTGGGCACTCTCAAAGCAGCCCGAGTTGGCACAGGTGGCAGCTTGTCCCTGGGCAGCATCTTGATATTCGTGGAAATCCAGGAGGCAGACGGCCCCTAAGGGCTGAGGGCCTACCTGGTACTGAGAAATGCTTCTGCCTGGGGAAACAAAAGTCACAAACCAACATTCCTGGTCTCAGTTTGCAGAGCTCCGTAGGCACTGTCAAAGCAGCCCGAGTTGGCACAGGTGGCAGCTTGTCCCTGGGCGGCATCTTGATATTGGCGGAAATCCAGAGAGCAGCCTACCCCTAAGGACCAAGGGCCTACCTGGTACTGACAACGGCTTCTGCCTGGGAAAATAAAACTCAGCACCCCATGTTCCGGGTCTCAGTTTGCAGAGCTCCATGGGCACTCTCAAAGCAGCCCGAGTTGGCACAGGGTGCAGCTTGTCCCTGCACGGCATCTTGATATTCGTGGAAATCCTGCTGCCAGCCTGCCCATAAGGGCCGAGGGCCTACCTAGTACTGACAAAGGCTTCTGCCCGGGGAAACAAAAATCAGCACCCCACGTTTCTGGTCTCAGTTTGCAGAGCTCCGTGGGCACTCTCAAAGCAGCCTGAGTTGGCACAGGTGGCAGCTTCTCCCTGGGCGGCATCTTGATATTCGTGGAAATCCTGCAGCAGGCAGCCGAGAACCAAGGGCTGAGGGCCTACCTAGTACTGACAAAGGCTTCTGCCCGGGAAAATCAAAACCCACCACCCCACGTTCCTGATCTTATTTTTCAGAGCTTCATGGGCACTCTCAAAGCAGCCCGAGTTGGCACAGGTGGCAGCTTGTCCCTGGGCGGCATCTTGATATTCGTGGAAATCCTGCAGCAGGCAGCCGAAAACGAAGAGCCGCGGGCCTATCTGGTACTCACAAAGGCTTCTGCCCGGGAAAATAAAACTCAGCACCCCATGTTCCTGGTTTCTGTTTGTAGATATCCATGGGCACTCTCAAAGCCGCGCGAGTTGGCACAAGTGGCAGCTTGTCCCTGGGCGGCATCTTGATATTCGTGGAAATCCAGCAGGCTGCCTGCCCTTAAGGACCAAGGGCCTACCTGGTACTGACTGTGGCTTCTGCCTGGGGAAATAAAACTCAGCACCCCACGGTCCTGGTCTCATTTTGCAGAGCTCCATGGGCACTCTCAAAGCAGCCCGAGTTGGCACAGGTGGCAGCTATTCCCTGGGCAGCATCTTGATATGCGTGGAAATCCAGCAGGCAGCCGAGAACGAAGCGTCGAGGGCCTACGTGGTACTGACAAAGGCTTCTGCACAGTAAAAAAAAACTCAGTACCCCATGTTCTTGGTTTCTGTTTGTAGAGATCCATGGGCACTCTCAAAGCAGCCCGAGTTGGCACAGGTGGCAGCTTGTCCCTGGGCGGCATCTTGATATTCGTGGAAATCCTGCTGCCAGCCGGCCCCTAAGGGCCGAGGGCCTACCTGGTACTGACAAAGACTTCTGCATGGGGAAACAAAAGCCACAAACCCACATTCCTGGTCTCAGTTTGCAGAGCTCCGTAGGCACTCAGAAAGCAGCCTGAGTTGGCACAGGTAGCAGCTTGTCCCTGGGCGGCATCTTGATATTTGTGGAAATCTAGCAGGCTGCCGGCCAAGCAGGGCCGAGGGCCTATCTGGTACTGCAAATGCTTCTGCCCGGGGAAACAAAACGCACAACCCCACAATCCTGGTTTCAGATTTAAGAGCTCCATGGGCACTCTCAAAGCCGCGCGAGTTGGCACAGGTGGCAGCTTGTCCCTGGGCGGCATCTTGATATTCGTGGAAATCCAGCCCTGAGCCTATCCCCAAGAAACAAGGGCCTATCTGGTACTGACAATGGCTTCTGCTCAGGGAAACAAAACTCAGCACCCCACGTTCCTGGTCTCAGTTTGCAGAGCTCCGTGGGCACACTCAAAGCAGCCCGAGTTGGCACAGGTGGCAGCTTGTCCCTGGGCAGCATCTTGATATTCGTGGAAATCCTGCAGCAGGCAGCCGAAAACGAAGAGCCGCGGGCCTATCTGGTACTGACAAAGGCTTCTGCCCAGGAAAATAAAACGCAACACCCCATGTTCCTGGTTTCTGTTTGTAGAGCTCCAAGGGCACTCTCAAAGCCGCCCGAGTTGGCACAGATGGCAGCTTGTCCCTGGGCGGCATCTTGATATTCGTGGAAATCCAGAGAGCAGCCTACCCCTAAGGGCCGAGGGCCTGCCTGGTACTGACAAAGGCTTCTGCCCGGGGAAATAAAACCCACAAACTCACGTTCCTGGTCTCAGTTTGCAGAGCTCCGTCGGCACTCTCAAAGCAGCCCGAGTTGGCACAGGTGGCAGCTTGTCCCTGGGCAGCATCTTGATATTCGTGGAAATCCTGCAGCAGGCAGCCGAGAACCAAGGGCTGAGGGCCTACCTGGTACTGACGAAGGCTTCTGCCCGGGAAAATCAAAACTCACCACCCCACGTTCCTGGTCTTATTTTTCAGAGCTTCATGGGCACTCTCAAAGCAGCCCGAGTTGGCACAGGTGGCAGCTTGTCCCTGGGCGGCATCTTGATTTCGTGGAAAACCTGCAGCAGGCAGCCGAAAACGAAGAGCCGCGGGCCTATCTGGTACTGACAAAGGCTTCTGCCCAGGAAAATAAAACGCAACACCCCATGTTCCTGGTTTCTGTTTGTAGAGCTCCATGGGCACTCTCAAAGCCGCGCGAGTTGGCACAAGTGGCAGCTTGTCCCTGGGCGGCATCTTGATATTCGTGGAAATCCTGCAGCCAGCCGGCCCATAAGGGCCGAGGGCCTACCTGGTACTGACAAAGGCTTCTGCATGGGGAAACAAAAGCCACAAACCCACATTCCTGGTCTCAGTTTGCAGAGCTCCGTAGGCACTCAGAAAGCAGCCTGAGTTGGCACAGGTGGCAGCTTGTCCCTGGGCGGCATCTTGATAATAATGGAAATCCTGCTGCCAGCCTGCCCTTAAGGACCAAGGGCCTACCTGCTACTGACAACGGCTTCTGCCTGGGGAAACAAAACTCAGCACCCCACGTTCCTGGTCTCATTTTGCAGAGATCCATGGGCACTCTCTAAGCAACCCGAGTTGGCACAGGTAGCAGCTTGTCCCTGGCCGGCATCTTGATATTCGTGGAAATCTAGCAGGCCGCCAGCCAAGAAGGGCCGAGGGCCTATCTGGTACTGACAAAGGCTTCCGCCTGGGAAAACAAAACTCAGCACCCCATGTTCCTGGTTTCTGTTTGTAGTGCTCCATGGGCACTCTCAAAGCAGCCCGAGTTGTTACAGGTGGCAGCTTGTCCCTGGGCGGCATCTTGATGATCGTGGAAATCCAGCAGGCAGCTGATAACGAAGGGCCGAGGGCCTATCTGGTACTGACAAAGGCATCTGCTCGGGAAAATAAAACTCAGCACCCCACGTTCCTGGTCTCAGTTTGCAGAGCTCTGTGGGCACACTCAAAGCAGCCCGAGTTGGCACAGGTGGCAGCTTGTCCCTGGGCAGCATCTTGATATTCGTAGAAATCTGGCTGCCAGCCTGCCCCTAAGGGTGGAGGGCCTACCTGGTACTGACAAATGCTTCTGCCCGGAGAAACAAAACCCACCACCCCACGTTCCAGGTTTCAGATATAAGAGTTCCATGGGCACACTCAAAGCAGCCCGAGTTGGCACAGGTGGCAGCTTGACCCTGGGCAACATCTTGATATTCGTAGAAATCTGGCTGCCAGCCTGCCCCTAAGGGTGGAGGGCCTACCTGGTACTGACAAATGCTTCTGCCCGGAGAAACAAAACCCACCACCCCGCGTTCCGGGTCTCAGTTTGCAGAGCTCCGCGGGCACTCTCAAAGAAGCCAGAGTTGGCACAGGTGGCAGCTTGTCCCTGGGCAGCATCTTGATATTCGTGGAAATCCAGCAGGCTGGCGGCCAAGCAGGGCCGAGGGCCTATCTGGTACTGCAAATGCTTCTGCCCGGGGAAACAAAACCAACAACCCCACGTTCCAGGTTTCAGATATAAGAGTTCCATGGGCACACTCAAAGCAGCCCGAGTTGGCACAGGTGGCAGCTTGTCCCTGGGCGGCATCTTGATATTCGTGGAAATCCTGCTGCAAGCCTGCCCCTAAGGGCCGAGGGCCTACCTGGTACTGACAAAGGCTTCTGCCCGGTGAAATAAAACCCACAAACTCACGTTCCTGGTCTCAGTTTGCAGAGCTCCGTGGGCACTCTCAAAGCAGCCCGAGTTGGCACAGGTGGCAGCTTGTCCCTGGGCGGCATCTTGATATTCGTGGAAATCCAGCAGGCTGCCGGCCAAGCAGGGCCGAGGGCCTATCTGGTACTGCAAATGCTTCTGCCCGGGGAAACAAAACCCACAACCCAACGTTCCTGGTCTCAGTTTGCAGAGCTCCGTCGGCACTCTCAAAGCAGCCTGAGTTGGCACAGATAGCAGCTTGTCCCTGGGCAGCATCTTGATATTCGTGGAAATCCTGCAGCAGGCAGCCGAGAACGAAGGGCCGATGGCCTATCTGGTACTGCAAATACTTCTGCCCGGGAAAATAAAACTCAGCACCCCCTGTTCCTGGTTTCTGTTTGTAAAGCTCCAAGGGCACTCTGAAATCAGCCCGAGTTGGCACAGGTGGCAGCTTGTCCCTGGGCGGCATCTTGATATTCGTGGAAATCCTGCAGCAGGCAGCCGAGAACCAAGGGCTGAGGGCCTACCTGGTACTGACGAAGGCTTCTGCCCGGGAAAATCAAAACTCACCACCCCACGTTCCTGGTCTTATTTTTCAGAGCTTCATGGGCACTCTCAAAGCAGCCCGAGTTGGCACAGGTGGCAGCTTGTCCCTGGGCGGCATCTTGATTTCGTGGAAAACCTGCAGCAGGCAGCCGAAAACGAAGAGCCGCGGGCCTATCTGGTACTGACAAAGGCTTCTGCCCAGGAAAATAAAACGCAACACCCCATGTTCCTGGTTTCTGTTTGTAGAGCTCCATGGGCACTCTCAAAGCCGCGCGAGTTGGCACAAGTGGCAGCTTGTCCCTGGGCGGCATCTTGATATTCGTGGAAATCCTGCAGCCAGCCGGCCCCTAAGGGCCGAGGGCCTACCTGGTACTGACAAAGGCTTCTGCATGGGGAAACAAAAGCCACAAACCCACATTCCGGGTCTCAGTTTGCAGAGCTCCGTAGGCACTCAGAAAGCAGCCTGAGTTGGCACAGGTGGCAGCTTGTCCCTGGGCGGCATCTTGATAATAATGGAAATCCTGCTGCCAGCCTGCCCTTAAGGACCAAGGGCCTACCTGCTACTGACAACGGTTTCTGCCTGGGGAAACAAAACTCAGCACCCCACGTTCCTGGTCTCATTTTGCAGAGATCCATGGGCACTCTCTAAGCAGCCCGAGTTGGCACAGGTGGCAGCTTGTCCCTGGGCGGCATCTTGATATTCGTGGAAGTCCAGCGCGGAGCCTACCCCCAAGGAACAAGGGCCTACCTGGTACTCACAATGGCTTCTGCCCAGGGAAACAAAACTCAGCACCCCACGTTCCTGGTCTCAGTTTGCAGAGCTCCATGGGCACTCTCAAAGCAGCCCGAGTTGGCACAGGTCGCAGCTTGTCCCTGGGCGGCATCTTGATATTCGTGGAAATCCTGCAGCAGGCAGCCGAGAACGAAGGGCCGATGGCCTATCTGGTACTGCAAACACTTCTGCCCGGGAAAATAAAACTCACCACCCCCTGTTCCTGATTTCTGTTTGTAGAGCTCCAAGGGCACTCTGAAATCAGCCCGAGTTGGCACAGGTGGCAGCTTGTCCCTGAGCGGCATCTTGATTTTCGGGGAAATCCTGCAGCAAGCCTGCCCCTAAGGGTGGAGGGCCTACCTGGTACTGACAAAGGCTTCTGCCCAGGGAAACAAAACCCACCACCCCACGTTCCGGGTTTCAGTTTGTATAGCTCCGTAGGCACTCAGAAAGCAGCCTGAGTTGGCACAGGTGGCAGCTTGTCCCTGGGCGGCATCTTGATATTCGTGGAAATCCAGAGTGCAGCCTACCCCTGAGGAACAAGGGCCTGCGTGGTACTGACAAAGGCTTCTGCCTGGGGAAATAAAACTCAGCACCCCAGGTTCATGGTCTCATTTTACAGAGCTCCATGGACACTCTCAAAGCAGCCCGAGTTGGCACAGGTGCCAGCTTGTCCCTGGGCGGCATCTTGATATTCATGGAAATCCTGCTGCCAGTCTGCCCCTAAGGGCTGAGGGCCTATCAGGTACTGCAAATGCTTCTGCCCGGGGAAAAAAAACCCACCACCCCACGTTCCTGGTTTCAGATTTAAGAGTTCCATGGGCACCCTCAAAGCAGCCCGAGTTGGCACAGGTTGTAGCTTGTCCCTGGGCAACATCCTGATATTCGTAGAAATCTGGCTGCCAGCCTGCCCCTAAGGGCCGAGGGCCTACCTGGTACTGACAAAGGCTTCTGCCCGGGGAAACAAAACCCACCACCCCACGTTCCCGGTCTCAGTTTCCAGAGCTCCATGGGGACTCTCAAAGCAGCGCGAGTTGGCACAGGTGGCAGCTTGTCCCTGGGCGGCATCTTGATATTCGTGGAAATCCTGCAGCAGGCAGCCTACCCCAAAGGGCCGAGGGCCTATCTGGTACTGACAAATGCTTCTGGCCGGGGAAACAAAACCCACCACCCCACGTTCCTGGTCTCAGTTTGCAGAGCTCCGTGGGCACTCTCAAAGCAGCCCGAGTTGGCACAGGTGGCAGCTTGTCCCTGGGCGGCATCTTGATATTCGTGGAAGTCCAGCGCGGAGCCTACCCCCAAGGAACAAGGGCCTACCTGGTACTCACAATGGCTTCTGCCCAGGGAAACAAAACTCAGCACCCCACGTTCCTGGTCTCAGTTTGCAGAGCTCCATGGGCACTCTCAAAGAAGCCCGAGTTGGCACAGGTAGCAGCTTGTCCCTGGGCAACATCTTGATATTCGTGGAAATCCTGCAGCAGGCAGCCGAGAACGAAGGGCCGATGGCCTATCTCGTACTGCAAACACTTCTGCCCGGGAAAATAAAACTCAGCACCCCCTGTTCCTGGTTTCTGTTTGTAGAGCTCCAAGGGCACTCTGAAATCAGCCCGAGTTGGCACAGGTGGCAGCTTGTCCCTGAGCGGCATCTTGATATTCGGGGAAATCCTGCAGCAAGCCTGCCCCTAAGGGTGGCGGGCCTACCTGGTACTGACAAAGGCTTCTGCCCAGGGAAACAAAACCGACAACCCCACGTTCCGGGTTTCAGTTTGCAGAGCTCCGTCGGCACTCTCAAAGCAGCCCGAGTTGGCACAGGTGACAGCTTGTCCCTGAGCGGCTTCTTGATATTCGGGGAAATCCAGCTGCCAGCCTACCGCTAAGGACCAAGGGCCTACCTGGTACTAACAAAGGCTTCTGCCCGGGGAAATAAAACCCACAAACTCACGTTCCTGGTCTCAGTTTGCAGAGCTCCGTCGGCACTCTCAAAGCAGCCTGAGTTTGCACAGGTGGCAGCTTGTCCCTGGCCGGCATCTTGATATTCGTGGAAATCTAGCAGGCCGCCAGCCAAGCAGGGCCGAGGGCCTATCTGGTACTGCAAATGCTTCTGCCCGGGGAAACAAAACCCACAACCCCACGTTCCTGGTCTCAGTTCGCAGAGCTCCATGGGCACTCTCAATGCAGCCCGAGTTGGCTCAGGTAGCAGCTTTTCCCTGGGCGGCATCTTGATATTCGAGGAAATCCTGCTGCCAGTCTGCCCCTAAGGGCTGAGGGCCTATCTGGTACTGCAAATGCTTCTGCCCGGGGAAACAAAACCCACCACCCCACGTTCCTGGTTTCAGATTTTAGAGTTACATGGGCACACTCAAAGCAGCCCGAGTTGGCACAGGTTGCAGCTTGTCCCTGGGCAACATCTTGATATTCGTAGAAATCTGGCTGCCAACCTGCCCCTAAGGGCCGAGGGCCTACCTGGTACTGACAAAGGCTTCTGCCCAGGGAAACAAAACCCACAACCCCACGTTCCTGGTTTCAGATTTAAGAGTTCCATGGGCACTCTCAAGGCAGCCCGAGTTAGCACAGGTGGCAGCTTGTCCCTGGGCGGCATCTTGATATTCGTGGAAATCCTACAGCAGGCAGCCTACCCCAAAGGGCCGAGGGCCTGTCTGGTACTGACAAAGGCTTCTGCCTGGGGAAACAAAACTCAGCAACCCATGTTCCTGGTTTCTGTTTCTAGTGCTCCATGGGCACTCTTAAAGCAGCCCGAGTTGTGACAGGTGGCAGCTTGACCCTGGGCGGCATCTTGATAATCGTGGAAATCCAGCAGGCAGCTGATAACAAAGGGCTGAGGGCCTATCTGGTACTGACAAAGGCATCTGCTCGGGAAAATAAAACTCACCACCCCACGTTCCTGGTCTCAGTTTGCAGAGCTCCATGGGCACTCTCAAAGCAGCCCGAGTTGGCACAGGTGGCAGCTTGTCCCTGGGCGGCATCTTGATATTCGTGGAAATCCAGCTGCCAGCCTGCCCCTAAGGGCCGAAGGCCTACCTGGTACGGACAAAGGCTTCTGCCCGGGGAAATAAAACCCACAAACTCACGTTCCTGGTTTCAGTTTGCAGAGCTCTGTCGGCACTCTGAAAGCAGCCTGAGCTGGCACAGGTAGCAGCTTGTCCCTGGGCGGCATCTTGATATTCGTGGAAATCTAGCAGGCTGCCGGCCAGCAGGGCCGAGGGCCTATCTGGTACTGCAAATGCTTCTGCCCGGGGAAACAAAACCCACAACCCCAGGTTCCAGGTTTCAGATTTAAGAGTTCCATGGGCACACTCAAAGCAGCCCGAGTTGGCACAGGTGGCAGCTTGTCCCTGAGCGGCATCTTGATATTCGTGGAAATCCAGAGAGCAGCCTACTCCTGAAGACCAAGGGCCTACCTGCTACTGACATGGCTTCTGCCTGGGGAAATAAAACTCAGCACCCCACGTTCCTGGTCTCATTTTGCAAAACTCCATGGGCACTCTCAAAGCAGCCCGAGTTGGAACAGGTGGCAGCTTGTCCCTGGGCGGCATCTTGATATTCGTGGAAGTCCAGCCCGGAGCCTACCCCTAAGGACCAAGGGCCTACCTGGTACTGACAATGGCTCTTGCCCGGGGAAACAAAACTCAGCACCCCACGTTCCTGGTCTCAGTTTGCAGAGCTCCGTGGGCACTCTCAAAGCAGCCCGAGTTGGCACAGGTGGCAGCTTGTCCCTGGGCAGCATCTTGATATTCGTGGAAATCCAGGAGGCAGACGGCCCCTAAGGGCTGAGGGCCTACCTGGTACTGACAAATGCTTCTGCCTGGGGAAACAAAAGTCACAAACCAACATTCCTGGTCTCAGTTTGCAGAGCTCCGTAGGCACTCTCAAAGCAGCCCGAGTTGGCACAGGTGGCAGCTTGTCCCTGGGCAGCATCTTGATATTGGCGGAAAACCAGAGAGCAGCCTACCCCTAAGGACCAAGGGCCTACCTGGTACTGACAACGGCTTCTGCCTGGGAAAATAAAACTCAGCACCCCATGTTCCGGGTCTCAGTTTGCAGAGCTCCATGGGCACTCTCAAAGCAGCCCGAGTTGGCACAGGTGGCAGCTTGTCCCGGGGTGGCATCTTGATATTCGTAGAAATCTGGCTGCCAGCCTGCCCCTAAGGTCCGAGGGCCTACCTGGTACTGACAAAGGCTTCTGCCCGGGGAAACAAAACCCACCACCCCACATTGCTGGTCTCAGTTTGCAGAGCTCCATGGGCACTCTCAAAGCCGCGCAAGTTGGCACAGGTGCCAGCTTGTCCCTGGGCGGCATCTTGATATTCGTGGAAATCCAGAGAGCAGCCTACCCCTAAGGAACAAGGGCCTTCCTGGTACTGACAAAGGCTTCTGCACGGGAAAACAAAACCCACCACCCCACGGTCCTGGTCTCAGTTTGCAGAGCTCCATGGGCACTCTCAAAGCCGCGTGAGTTGGCACAGGTGGCAGCTTGTCCCTGGGCGGCATCTTGATATTCGTGGAAATCCAGGAGGCTGCCTGCCCTTAAGGACCAAGGGGCTATCTGCTACAGACAACGGCTTCTGCCTGGGGGAACAAAACCCACAACCCCACGTTCCTGGTTTCAGATTTAAGAGTTCCATGGGCACACTCAAAGCAGCCCGAGTTGGCACAGGTGGCAGCTTGACCCTGAGCAACATCTTGATATTCGTAGAAATCTGGCTGCCAGCCTGCCCCTAAGGGCCGAGGGCCTATCTGGTACTGACCAATGCTTCTGCCCGGGGAAATAAAACCCACAAACTCACGTTCCTGGTCTCAGTTTGCAGAGCTCCGTCGGCACTCTCAAAGCAGCCCGAGTTGGCACAGGTGGCAGCTTGTCCCTGGGCGGCATCTTGATATTCGTGGAAATCCAGCAGGCTGCCGGCCAAGCAGGGCCGAGGGCCTATCTGGTACTGCAAATGCTTCTGCCCGGGGAAACAAAACCAACAACCCCACGTTCCAGGTTTCAGATTTAAGAGTTCCATGGGCACACTCATAGCAGCCTGAGTTGGCACAGGTGGCAGCTTGACCCTGGGCAACATCTTGATATTCGTAGAAATCTGTCTGCCAGCCTGCCCCTAAGGGCCGAGGGCCTACCTGGTACTGACAAATGCTTCTGCCCGGGGAAACAAAACCCACCACCCCACATTGCTGGTCTC
The DNA here is from genome assembly GCF_015832195.1 of Motacilla alba alba. NCBI lineage: Eukaryota > Metazoa > Chordata > Aves > Passeriformes > Motacillidae > Motacilla > Motacilla alba. The sequence goes on from NW_024037469.1 coordinate 93,593, forward strand.
AGTTTGCAGAGATCCGTCGGCACTCTCTAAGAAGCCCGAGTTGGCACAGGTGGCAGCTTGTCCCTGGGCGGCATCTTGATATTCGTGGAATTACAGAGAGCAGCCTACCCCTAAGGAACAAGGGCCTGCCTGGTGCTGACAAAGGCTTCTGCATGGGGAAACAACAATCAGCACCCCACTGTCCTGGTCTCAGTTTGCAGAGCTCCATCGGCACTCTCAAAGCAGCCTGAGTTGGCACAGGTGACAGCTTGTCCCTGGGTGGCATCTTGATATTCGTGGAAATCTAGCAGGCTGCCGGCCAAGCAGGGCCGAGGGCCTATCTGGTACTGCAAATGCTTCTGCCCGGGGAAACAAAAGCCACCACCCCACGTTCCTGGTTTCAGATTCAAGAGTTCCATGGGCACTCTCAAAGAAGCCCGAGTTGGCACAGGTGGCAGCTTGACCCTGGGCGGCATCTTGATATTCGTAGAAATCTGTCTGCCAACCTGCCCCTAAGGGTGGAGGGCCTACCTGGTACTGACAAATGCTTCTGCCCGGGGAAACAAAACCCACCAGCCCACATTGCTGGTCTCAGTTTGCAGAGCTCCATGGGCACTCTCAAAGCAGCCCGAGTTGGCACAGGTGGCAGCTTGTCCCTGGGCGGCATCTTGATATTGGTGGAAATCCAGAGAGCAGCCTACCCCTAAGGACCAAGTGCCTACCTACTGCTGACAAGGGCTTCTGCCTGGGGAAATAAAGCTCAGCACCCCACGTTCCGGGTCTCATTTTGCAGAGCTCCATGGGCACTCTCAAAGCAGCCCGAGTTGGCACAGGTGGCAGCTTGTCCCTGGGCGGCATCTTGATATTCGTGGAAATCCAGCTGCCAGCCTGCCCCTAAGGGCCGAGGGCCTACCTGGTACTGACAATGGCTTCTGCCCGGGGAAATAAAACCCACAAACTCACGTTCCTGGTCTCAGTTTGCAGAGCTCCGTCGGCACTCTCCAAGCAGCCTGAGATGGCACAGGTGGCAGCTTGTCCCTGGGCGGCATCTTGATATTCGTGGAAATCCAGCAGGCTGGCGGCCAAGCAGGGCCGAGGGCCTATCTGGTACTGCAAATGCTTCTGCCCGGGGAAACAAAACCCACAACCCCACGTTCCTGGTTTCAGATTTAAGATTTCCATGGGCACACTAAAGAAGACCGAGTTGGCCCAGGTGGCAGCTTGTCCCTGGGTGGCATCTTGATATTCGTAGAAATCTGGCTGCCAGCCTGCCCCTAAGGGCCGAGGTCCTACCTGGTACAGACAAAGGCTTCTGCCTGGGGAAATGAAACCCACAAACTCACGTTCCTGGTCTCAGTTTGCAGAGCTCCGTGGGCACTCTCAAAGCAGCCTGAGTTGGTACAGGTAGCAGCTTGTCCCTGGGCGGCATCTTGATATTCGTGGAAATCCAGCAGGCTGGCGGTCAAGCAGGGCCGAGGGCCTATCTGGTACTGCAAATGCTTCTGCCCGGGGAAACAAAACCCACAACCCACGTTCCTGCTTTCAGATTTAAGAGTTCCATGGGCACACTCAAAGCAGCCCGAGTTGGCCCAGGTGGCAGCTTGTCCCTGGGTGGCATCTTGATATTCATAGAAATCTGGCTGCCAACCAGACCCTAAGGGCCGAGGGCCTATCTGGTACTGCAAATGCTTCTGCCCGGGGAAACAAAACCCACCACCCCACATTGCTGGTCTCAGTTTGCAGAGCTCCATGGGCACTCTCTAAGCAGCCCGAGTTGGCACAGGTGGCAGCTTGTCCCTGGGCGGCATCTTGATATTCGTGGAAATCCAGCAGGCTGCCTGCCCTTAAGGACCAAGTGCCTACCTGCTACTGACAACGGCTTCTGCCTGGGGAAATAAAGCTCAGCACCCCACGTTCCTGGTCTCATTTTGCAGAGCTCCATGGGCACTCTCAAAGCAGCCCGAGTTGGCACAGGTGGCAGCTTGACCCTGGGCGGCATCTTGATATTCGTGGAAATCCAGCTGCCAGCCTGCCCCTAAGGGCCGAGGGCCTATCTGGTACTGACAAATGCTTCTGCCCGGGGAAATAAAACCCACAAACTCACGTTCTTCGTCTCAGTTTGCAGAGCTCCGTGGGCACTCTCAAAGCAGCCCGAGTTGGCACAGGTAGCAGCTTGTCCCTGGGCGACATCTTGATATTCGTGGAAATCCAGCAGGCTGCCGGCCAAGCAGGGCCGAGGGCCTATCTGGTACTGCAAATGCTTCTGCCCGGGGAAACAAAACCAACAACCCCACGTTCCAGGTTTCAGATTTAAGAGTTCCATGGGCACACTCAAAGCAGCCCGAGTTGGCACAGGTGGCAGCTTGACCCGGGGCAACCTCTTGATATTAATAGAAATCTGGCTGCCAGGCTACCCCTGAGGGCCGAGGGCCTACCTGGTACTGACAAATGCATCTGCCCGGGGAAACAAAACCCACCACCCCACGTTCCTTGTCTCAGTTTGCAGAGCTCCGTCGGCACTCTCAAAGCAGCCCGAGTTGGCACAGGTGCCAGCTTGTCCCTGGGCGGCATCTTGATATTTGGGGAAATCCAGAGAGCAGCCTACCCCTAAGGAACAAGGGCCTGCCTGGTACTGACAAAGGCTTCTGCCTGGGGAAACAACAATCAGCACCCCACTGTCCTGGTCTCAGTTTGCAGAGCTCCGTCGGCACACTCTAAGCAGCCCGAGTTGGCACAGGTGACAGCTTGTCCCTGGGCAGCATCTTGATATTCGTGGAAATCTAGCAGGCCGCCGGCCAAGCAGGGCCGAGGGCCTATCTGGTACTGCAAATGCTTCTGCCCGGGGAAACAAAACCCACCACCCAACGTTCCTGGTTTCAGATTCAAGTGTTCCATGGGCACTCTCAAAGCAGCCCGAGTTGGCACAGGTGGCAGCTTGACCCTGGGTGGCATCTTGATATTCGTAGAAATCTGGCTGCCAACCTGCCCCTAAGGGTGGAGGGCCTACCTGGTACTGACAAATGCTTCTGCCCGGGGAAACAAAACCCACCACCCCACATTGCTGGTCTCAGTTTGCAGAGCTCCATGGGCACTCTCAAAGCAGCCCGAGTTGGCACAGGTGGCAGCTTGTCCCTGGGCGGCATCTTGATATTCGTGGAAATCCAGAGAGCAGCCTACCCCTAAGGACCATGTGCCTACCTGGTACTGAAAACGGCTTCTGCCTGGGCAAATAAAGCTCAGCACCCCACGTTCCTGGTCTCATTTTGCAGAGCTCCATGGGCACTCTCAAAGCAGCCCGAGTTGGCACAGGTGGCAGCTTGTCCCTGGGCGGCATCTTGATATTCGTGGAAATCCAGCTGCCAGCCTGCCCCGAAGAGCCGAGGGCCTACCTGGTACTGACAAAGGCTTCTGCCTGGGGAAATGAAACCCACAAACTCACGTTCCTGGTCTCAGTTTGCAGAGCTCCGTCGGCAATCTCTAAGCAGCCTGAGTTGGCACAGGTAGCAGCTTGTCCCTGGCCGGCATCTTGATATTCGTGGAAAGCTAGAAGGCTGCCGGCCAAGCAGGGCCGAGGGCCTATCTGGTACTGCAAATGCTTCTGCCCGGGGAAACAAAACCCACAACCCCACGTTCCTGGTTTCAGATTTAAGAGTTCCATGGGCACACTCAAAGCAGCCCGAGTTGGCACAGGTGGCAGCTTGTCCATGGGCGGCATCTTGATATTCGTGGAAATCCAGCAGGCTGGCGGCCAAGCAGGGCCGAGGGCCTATCTGGTCCTGCAAATGATTCTGCCCGGGGAAACAAAACCCACAACCCCACGTTCCTGGTTTCAGATTTAAGAGTTCCATGGGCACACTCAAAGCAGCCCGAGTTGGCACAGGTGGCAGCTTGTCCCTGGGCGGCATCTTGATATTCGTGGAAATCCAGCAGGCTGGCGGCCAAGCAGGGCCGAGGGCCTATCTGGTCCTGCAAATGCTTCTGCCCGGGGAAACAAAACCCACAACCCCACGTTCCTGGTTTCAGATTTAAGAGTTCCATGGGCACACTCAAAGCAGCCCGAGTTGGCACAGGTGGCAGCTTGTCCATGGGCGGCATCTTGATATTCGTGGAAATCCAGCAGGCTGGCGGCCAAGCAGGGCCGAGGGCCTATCTGGTCCTGCAAATGCTTCTGCCCGGGGAAACAAAACCCACAACCCCACGTTCCTGGTTTCAGATTTAAGAGTTCCATGGGCACACTCAAAGCAGCCCGAGTTGGCACAGGTGGCAGCTTGTCCCTGGGTGGCATCTTGATATTCGTAGAAATCTGGCTGCCAGCCTGCCCCTAAGGGCCGAGGGCCTATCTGGTACTGACAAATGCTTCTGCCCGGGGAAACAAAACCCACCAGCCCACATTGCTGGTCTCAGTTTGCAGAGCTCCATGGGCACTCTCAAAGCAGCCCGAGTTGGCACAGGTGGCAGCTTGTCCCAGGGCGGCATCTTGATATTCGTGGAAATCCAGAGAGCAGCCTACCCCTAAAGACCAAGTGCCTACCTGCTACTGACAACGGCTTCTGCCTGGGGAAATAAAGCTCAGCACCCCACGTTCCTGGTCTCATTTTGCAGAGCTCCATGGGCACTCTCAAAGCAGCCCGAGTTGGCACAGGTGGCAGCTTGTCCCTGGGCGGCATCTTGATATTCGTGGAAATCCAGCTGCCAGCCTGCCCCTAAGGGCCGAGGGCCTACCTGGTACTGACAAAGGCTTCTGCCCGGGAAAATAAAACCCACAAACTCACGTTCCTGGTCTCAGTTTTCAGAGCTCCGTGGGCACTCTCAAATCAGTCTGAGTTGGCACAGGTGGCAGCTTGTCCCTGGGCGGCATCTTGATATTAGTGGAAATCTAGCAGGCTGCCGGCCAAGCAGGGCTGAGGGCCTATCTGGTACTGCAAATGCTTCTGCCCGGGGAAACAAAACCAACAACCCCACGTTCCTGGTTTCAGATTCAAGTGTTCCATGGGCACTCTCAAAGCAGCCCGAGTTGGCACAGGTGGCAGCTTGACCCTGGGTGGCATCTTGATATTCCTAGAAATCTGGCTGCCAGCCTGCCCCTAAGAGCCGAGGGCCTACCTGGTACTGACAAAGGCTTCTGCCTGGGGAAATGAAACCCACAAACTCACGTTCCTGGTCTCAGTTTGCAGAGCTCCGTCGGCAATCTCTAAGCAGCCTGAGTTGGCACAGGTAGCAGCTTGTCCCTGGGCGGCATCTTGATATTCGTGGAAAGCTAGCAGGCTGCCGGCCAAGCAGGGCCGAGGGCCTATCTGGTACTGCACAGGTGGCAATGCTTCTGCCCGGGGAAACAAAACCCACAACCCCACGTTCCTGGTTTCAGATTTAAGAGTTCCATGGGCACACTCAAAGCAGCCCGAGTTGGCACAGGTGGCAGCTTGTCCATGGGCGGCATCTTGATATTCGTGGAAATCCAGCAGGCTGGCGGCCAAGCAGGGCCGAGGGCCTATCTGGTCCTGCAAATGCTTCTGCCCGGGGAAACAAAACCCACAACCCCACGTTCCTGGTTTCAGATTTAAGAGTTCCATGGGCACACTCAAAGCAGCCCGAGTTGGCACAGGTGGCAGCTTGTCCCTGGGCGGCATCTTGATATTCGTAGAAATCTAGAAGGCTGCCGGCCAAGCAGGGCCGAGGGCCTATCTGGTATTGCAAATGCTTCTGCCCGGGGAAACAAAAGCCACCACCCCACGTTCCTGCTTTCAGATTCAAGAGTTCCATGGGCACTCTCAAAGCAGCCCGAGTTGGCACAGGTGGCAGCTTGACCCTGGGTGGCATCTTGATATTCGTGGAAATCTGGCTGCCAACCTGCCCCTAAGGGTGGAGGGCCTACCTGGTACTGACAAATGCTTCTGCCCGGGGAAACAAAACCCACCAGCCCACATTGCTGGTCTCAGTTTGCAGAGCTCCATGGGCACTCTCTAAGCAGCCCGAGTTGGCACAGGTAGCAGCTTGTCCCTGGGCGGCATCTTGATATTCGTGGAAATCCAGCAGGCTGGCGGTCAAGCAGGGCCGAGGGCCTATCTGGTACTGCAAATGCTTCTGCCCGGGGAAACAAAACCCACAACCCCACGTTCCTGGTTTCAGATTTAAGAGTTCCATGGGCACACTCAAAGCAGCCCGAGTTGGCCCAGGTGGCAGCTTGTCCCTGGGTGGCATCTTGATATTCGTAGAAATCTGGCTGCCAACCTGCCCCTAAGGGCCGAGGGCCTACTTGGTAGTGACAAATGCTTCTGCCCGGGGAAACAAAACCCACCAGCCCACATTGCTGGTCTCAGTTTGCAGAGCTCCATGGGCACTCTCAAAGCAGCCCGAGTTGGCACAGGTGGCAGCTTGTCCCTGGGCGGCATCTTGATATTCGTGGAAATCCAGAGAGCAGCCTACCCGTAAGGAACACGGGCCTGCCTGGTACTGACAAAGGCTTCTGCCCCGGGAAACAAAAATCAGCACCCCACGTTCCTGGTCTCAGTTTGCAGAGCTCCGTCGGCACTCTCAAAGCAGCCTGAGTTGGCACAGGTGGCAGCTTGTCCCTGGGCGGCATTTTGATATTCGTGGAAATCTAGCAGGCTGCCGGCCAAGCAGGGCTGAGGGCCTATCTGGTACTGCAAATGCTTCTGCCCGGGGAAACAAAACCCACAACCCCACGTTCCTGGTTTCAGATTTAAGATTTCCATGGGCACACTAAAGAAACCCGAGTTGGCACAGGTGGCAGCTTGTCCCTGGGTGGCATCTTGATATTCGTAGAAATCTGGCTGCCAGCCTGCCCCTAAGGGCCGAGGTCCTACCTGATACTGACAAAGGTTTCTGCCTGGGGAAATGAAACCCACAAACTCACGTTCCTGGTCTCAGTTTGCAGAGCTCCGTCGGCACTCTCTAAGTAGCCTGAGTTGGCACAGGTAGCAGCTTGTCCCTGGGCGGCATCTTGATATTCGTGGAAATCCAGCAGGCTGGCGGCCAAGCAGGGCCGAGGGCCTATCTGGTACTGCAAATGCTTCTGCCCGGGGAAACAAAACTCACCACCCCACGTTCCTGGTTTCAGATTTAAGAGTTCCATGGGCACACTAAAGCAGCCCGAGTTGGCACAGGTGGCAGCTTGTCCCTGGGTGGCATCTTGATATTCGTAGAAATCTGGCTGCCAGCCTGCCCCTAAGGGCCGAGGGCCTATCTGGTACTGACAAATGCTTCTGCCCGGGGAAACAAAACCCACCAGCCCACATTGCTGGTCTCAGTTTGCAGAGCTCCATGGGCACTCTCTAAGCAGCCCGAGTTGGCACAGGTGGCAGCTTGTCCCAGGGCGGCATCTTGATATTCGTGGAAATCCAGAGAGCAGCCTACCCCTAAGGACCATGTGCCTACCTGGTACTGAAAACGGCTTCTGCCTGGGCAAATAAAGCTCAGCACCCCACGTTCCTGGTCTCATTTTGCAGAGCTCCATGGGCACTCTCAAAGCAGCCCGAGTTGGCACAGGTGGCAGCTTGTCCCTGGGCGGCATCTTGATATTCGTGGAAATCCAGCTGCCAGCCTGCCCCGAAGAGCCGAGGGCCTACCTGGTACTGACAAAGGCTTCTGCCTGGGGAAATGAAACCCACAAACTCACGTTCCTGGTCTCAGTTTGCAGAGCTCCGTCGGCAATCTCTAAGCAGCCTGAGTTGGCACAGGTAGCAGCTTGTCCCTGGCCGGCATCTTGATATTCGTGGAAAGCTAGAAGGCTGCCGGCCAAGCAGGGCCGAGGGCCTATCTGGTACTGCAAATGCTTCTGCCCGGGGAAACAAAACCCACAACCCCACGTTCCTGGTTTCAGATTTAAGAGTTCCATGGGCACACTCAAAGCAGCCCGAGTTGGCACAGGTGGCAGCTTGTCCATGGGCGGCATCTTGATATTCGTGGAAATCCAGCAGGCTGGCGGCCAAGCAGGGCCGAGGGCCTATCTGGTCCTGCAAATGCTTCTGCCCGGGGAAACAAAACCCACAACCCCACGTTCCTGGTTTCAGATTTAAGAGTTCCATGGGCACACTCAAAGCAGCCCGAGTTGGCACAGGTGGCAGCTTGTCCCTGGGCGGCATCTTGATATTCGTGGAAATCCAGCAGGCTGGCGGCCAAGCAGGGCCGAGGGCCTATCTGGTCCTGCAAATGCTTCTGCCCGGGGAAACAAAACCCACAACCCCACGTTCCTGGTTTCAGATTTAAGAGTTCCATGGGCACACTCAAAGCAGCCCGAGTTGGCACAGGTGGCAGCTTGTCCATGGGCGGCATCTTGATATTCGTGGAAATCCAGCAGGCTGGCGGCCAAGCAGGGCCGAGGGCCTATCTGGTCCTGCAAATGCTTCTGCCCGGGGAAACAAAACCCACAACCCCACGTTCCTGGTTTCAGATTTAAGAGTTCCATGGGCACACTCAAAGCAGCCCGAGTTGGCACAGGTGGCAGCTTGTCCCTGGGTGGCATCTTGATATTCGTAGAAATCTGGCTGCCAGCCTGCCCCTAAGGGCCGAGGGCCTATCTGGTACTGACAAATGCTTCTGCCCGGGGAAACAAAACCCACCAGCCCACATTGCTGGTCTCAGTTTGCAGAGCTCCATGGGCACTCTCAAAGCAGCCCGAGTTGGCACAGGTGGCAGCTTGTCCTTGGGCGGCATCTTGATATTCGTGGAAATCAAGAGAGCAGCCTACCCGTAAAGACCAAGTGCCTACCTGCTACTGACAACGGCTTCTGCCTGGGGAAATAAAGCTCAGCACCCCACGTTCCTGGTCTCATTTTGCAGAGCTCCATGGGCACTCTCAAAGCAGCCCGAGTTGGCACAGGTGGCAGCTTGTCCCTGGGCGGCATCTTGATATTCGTGGAAATCCAGCTGCCAGCCTGCCCCTAAGGGCCGAGGGCCTACCTGGTACTGACAAAGGCTTCTGCCCGGGAAAATAAAACCCACAAACTCACGTTCCTGGTCTCAGTTTTCAGAGCTCCGTGGGCACTCTCAAATCAGTCTGAGTTGGCACAGGTGGCAGCTTGTCCCTGGGCGGCATCTTGATATTAGTGGAAATCTAGCAGGCTGCCGGCCAAGCAGGGCTGAGGGCCTATCTGGTACTGCAAATA